>NC_143441.1:48067500-48367500 GCF_987193195.1 Phasianus colchicus | reverse complement strand
CAGAAAAGTTCTTCTGCTGGAAACTCTGGGTTCCCAAAATGTGCTGGTGATCATGGCGTGCTCTGATGGTTTATTTATCTGTCATGTTTGGCACCTTTAAAAACAAAGTAGAAATAGTGGAGTCATGTCAAGGCTCAGAAGCAAACGGTAAAATGAAAAGGAAAAGGCTTGTTTTGGGATATGGCTGCAGGACTGAGCTGAAATCCATTACACATGCTGCTCTAGTCCTAACTTTCTGTAATACTGGAAGAGATCAGAGAGCAAAGATGTTGACTTTGCTAAGTGTTTGCAGGTCAGGCTGTGGAGAAAAATCCCTTCCGTGCTCCAGCTTTCTTATGCCAAGGGAAAAGAGAGCAATGTCCCATGCTGTGTGGGGGAAGATTTGTCTGGGGTATCAACACGACAAATAACTGTTCCTGAATGTGCTGAGTGGCAAAGAATAAAAAACCTGAAGTAGTACTTCATAGGTGAGCACAACTCAGTTCAAAGCTCTACACACCATGGTCTGCATCACCTCCTCATGACTGCCAGCCCTAAAAACCTAAAGATGCAGCCTGGTGAGAGGCAAGGATGAATGGGATGGATGGGTGGATGGGAGGATGGATGGAGGGAAGGAGAGGAGGGTTGATGGATGGATGGGTGGATGGACGGGTAGTTGGGCAGTTGGATGAGTAAACTGGATTTAAGAGATCCAGATTTTGGATTGTATCAAACTTTTGATCCACTTAACATAGGGGCATACCCCCAGTTAAAATATATATATATATACTATATATATAGTATATACACCTTTTTGTTCACCATATGCCTTTGAAACCACCTTGACCTTCCTGGTTATGTAAATACACAAACATTTTGGTATAAAAGCAGCTCTTGGGATAAATGTTTTCTCTGAGGCTGTATTGCCCCAGAAAGCCCATAATCAGCAGCAGACCTGAGGAACAGTGTGAGCCTCAACACTTCCCTTGGTGCCCTCCTTGTTTGGAGCTCTGCATACATGTTGTTTGCCCAGAGATCCTTGCTGTCCCTTATATAAAGGGAAATTGTCTTAATCCACTTTGTGTAGGGAAGGTAAAGGGACAAAGCAGCTTTTATTGTTACTGTTCTTTCTGTTAAAAGAGCTTCTGCAAGCATCAGGGTCTCCTGGTACTGCACGTTGCATAAAAACACACTGAAGAAAGTGTGCTGGCCTTATGTGACCTACCCAAGGCTGCCAAGGGAGCTGGGGCTGGAGCTAGGATTAGGGCTCCAGTTCTCAGCTCCTAGTCCTGAATTCTCCTTATTAAATGACACCTCATTATTACAATAATGAGATCATCCCTGTTATTTAATTACATTCTCCTTGTTGCTACAAATCCTCTGTGTAGCAATCCAAGCGCTTGCTTTCTAAGGTTAGCAGGAACACGGAGATATGTTTCCTGCCTTGCTGTAAGATGTATATCACTTAAGTCTGGCCTGACATCAGCTTTTTCCAGCTGCAGCCCTTGAAAAGCTGAGCTCACATTCATGCTCTGAGCTGTCAATACTCACCTCTTCCTCCGAAACCTTAGGTGCAGGCTTCATTTCTAAACCTGTAGGATTTCTCAAGGGCTGTGAAGGGCAACGTGAAGTGTCTGCAGCAGCAGTATTCTTGAGGCTACACTCTGTTTGCTTTAAGAAAACATGTGGCTCTCTCTGTAGGGTGCCAGCCTGGAGGAAGTTCCCAGCTTGCAGGGGCTTGGGCATGCAGACACCTGGCTCTTTGCACACCCTTCTTTGCCTTTGCAATGGAGACACTCTTGCCTCCATTTTATTAAATCCTGCCCCTTGTGGGTGAGGAGATGGTGCCTCCAGGGAGAGCTCTTGCTTCTGTTGCTGGTAGTGCTGCTGTAGAGTTCAGCCAGCTTTTTACAACCCATCATTACTTCCTGACACACTGGGGAGACGAGAGCTCCAGCAGGAGTATTCATCAGTAGGAATCTGGATGGGCTTGTTTGCAGGGTTGTGCCCCACCTCAGCTTCAGCTGGGGGACCAGGCAGCATCACAGGAGAACCATGCATTGGCTACCGTCACTGCAAGTCATCCTATGGGGAAAAAAAACAGGGGTGACTTCCTGCCCAGGGAGGTGGTGGAGTCACCATCCCTGAAGGTGTTCAAGAAAAAGGGAGATATGGCCCTGAGGGATGTGGTCAGTGGGCACGGTGGGGTGAGTTGGTGGTTGGACTTGTGATCTCAGTAGTCTTTTTCAATGTTAATGATTGCATTCGGTTGTGGCTCCAGGCTGCTCCCAGATCTCCTTGTGTTTCCCCAGCTCTCCCAGGGGTGAATGGGGATGTACACTCGGCAGCATCTTCAGCCCAGGGTAAGCTGGAGATTGCTGTGCTCCTGGATATGAGATAAAGGCTGGGTGTGCAGGTTGTGGCACGGCTCTCGTGGAGCTCTGCCTGCTGCAGCTCTGCCAGCGCTGGCTACCAGAGCTACCAGCACTTCCCAGTGAGCCTCCTGTTTGTCTTGGCATTGTCCCATTTGCAGTACTGGTGTTCCCAGTGAGGCAGCTCAGATACTGAGGAGTTGATGTGATTTACCCACGATCATACTGAAGATTTTGGCCAGAAAAGGATTTACACCCAGATTGGGGATATCTTCTAAACTCCAGGTTCATGTTTTAACCCCCAACTTTTCACCACTTCATCATTACAGCATTGTTCTATGCCATCAAAAATGAGCCCCAGGGCAGAGCTGTGTACCTGTGTAGACTGGGAGGGTCTAGCAGGCTTTCCAGTACTGAAATAATTAACAATAAAGTCATTAATGAATAGAGCATATAGATTTCCACCAGCACGTGAAGCTCTTTGCAACGGCTGTGTTAGAAAATAGAAAATATCCTGTCTTATGGTTAAGTGTTGAGTAATAACCCTGGAAGAAAAAATCAGAGTTGATCCTTCCTACGTCCCTGAGAGATGCAAAGGTTTCCTGTCAGACAGGCAGATGCTGCTTTTCCCCCAGACATCTGGAGAAGGACACTTTGATGCTGGTGTTGAGAAATGTTCTTGGCTTGCTCTGACTGGATGAGAAACCACTGCTATCTAAGAGTGATTTTGCCATTTCTTTCCTCCCCACAGTAACTGGGATTGAAAGAGATGAGGTACTGGGGAAGAACTGCCACTCAGAAACTCTATCAGGCTGTGCAACAGGGAGAAATATCATCCCATTAGTACCTCCAGTAAGCCCACCCTTGATCTAATTGCTTAGTCTCTTTGCTGAGTTCAAAAGTGCCAGCTCAAAACCCTGAGTTTAGCTATCCCAGTAGTGTAAAAAAGCCCATCAGACACTCTGATCCCGAGATAGTGTGGCCATATTCTGCCTCAGACAGACAGATTGACTCGAAGCCCAGAGTTTAAAACCTGTTTGACTTAGTGCAATAAAATCAGAGAGGAAGCAAGAAACGTGAAGCAGTACAACAATCATTAACCTGCAGTGCTGCTGCAATGAGTATCGTATTTGTGTGCCTGAATGCAACTGATCTGCTTGGGGTGATCTTTTATGTACCTGGAAAGCGGTGTCTGCATGTACAGCACTCTGTAAATAAATAATGAACAGTAATAACGGTTAATAAAATATACTGGATGGTGGGGAGATTTGGCTGCTAGCTGGATTGCCGCTGACAGTTCAAGAACGGATTTATGACTTTGAGGTCATTCTGGGAAATATTTTACCATTGTTTTGTCATCCTGTTGCCATGTTTTTCCGATTATTTGTATATGCTGTTGGCGAGCAAAACAAGCACTATTCAATAACAGTACAGAGTTGAAGTCAGAAGAGAGCATCTCTGTCTTTTCCTTTGGGCTCCTATTGCTGAACCACTGGTTTTCCATTTGTGGTCTGAGTAAAAGTAGGTACAAAGGCGATTTCAGAAAGGTCTGTGAAGGTGACTAAGAATAGATAAGGGATTTTTTCCAGTGTTCTACACAAGGCTACTGGCTTTGTCGATATCTCAAAATATTGAAACCTATTTCAAAGGTTCCAAAGAACAGAGCTCCCCATGTGTTTACTGTCACCATCTGTTTGCATCTTGCTTTCCATTTCCATTTCTTTCTCTCCAGACTGTGTTTCATTCTGGTTCTGTCTGTCCAAGAGAAGAGCGCTGTTCCATGGGAGATGTGCTGCTCCAGATTGCTGCTTAGCTGCTTATAGCCCTGGGATGCCTGGCAGGACACTGGTTACTTCTGAAGCTTTCATGGAAGGGGCTGGGGATAGGGCACCAGCTGTCAACAAGATAGATTCTGCTAGTGTCTGCACTTTAAGGGACATCTGCATTAGATAAATGAAAGACTTGAGCTTGTTCAGAGTCATACTGTGAGGCAGATTCAGCAGTTCTCAGCTCATTTTATTTTGTACCCTTTCCAGATTTCCTAACTTCATTTAAAAGTCCAGGCAGCAGTGATTCTTCGGTTACGCCTCTCTAACGTTCTCTACACAAGTAGTAAGACTGTATCTCCTACCTCTATGAGACCCACTCCTTGTTCATTAAGAGCTCTCGTAACCACAACACTCCACTATGAACTTGTGCCCTGCAGACTACCACCAAGAAATCATGAGCATCCATGTAACTGCTGACCTGCAATGGATGAACAAACATCCCTGGCATTATGGCTTGCCTTTGTCTTTGCTAAGGTACATGATGTCCAATGAGTCAACCTCAAAGCTGATCCAACTGCAAATAGTGCATCTTTATTCTTCTTCATCCTTTCATCAGTTATAGTTATATCATCATACAGAAGTGATCTACATCCTAGAGTCATCCCAGCCTATCCCTTACAGCTGCAGCAAATGCCACGTCCTCTGTGCCCACCAAACATCTGCTACATCTCCTCCATGTGGTACCAGATGCAGTTGCTTTCTGAACAGCAGTTAGATTCTAAACTAGGATGAAAAGATGAACACTGTCATAGGATCTTTCACTAGCCCAAGCTAAATTAAAGGAAATTCCTACATTTGGGGATGTAGACCATGAGGGAAGTTTAACAGCCCAACAGCTCTTGCCAATCTGCCTTCCTTCCCTGATCCCACATCCAATGACTGATTTTATACAGAGTTGTAAGCAAGGCATGCTGACCAGGCATCTGAGATACTGTAATATCATTGCAATTACCAACATTCCTGCTTGCTAATATTCTTAGTTGTTAGACTTTATCACTGTATCTCATACAGGTTATTATTATGGACAGGACCTGAAGTTGGACTTTGTCTGGACTTCTGCTTAAGGAATTGGTCAGAGAGGAATGGAGCAGATGGTTGAAGAGGAAGGTCTAAAGGCTACTTGTATCACTGAGCATCCATTTAGACAGCAGGAGAAGTAAGTTCAGTACCTCATGCTCAGGTTGCTGTTAGTGGACATCTAATCAATAGAGTCAATGTGCTGCAGAGTGTGATTCATCTTGGCCTAAAGAAGACATCTGCAGCAGCTAAGATGAATTGTGTCCTGCACACATCTGTTTCTGCCCAGTGACTATGAAGGAGGACTTGAGGGACTAACTCAGCTGAGTACATGTATGAAGTTAGATGGGTGAATGTCATCCTCACTGACTCCTATCAAACTTCACCATCTAACCCTGTTTCATTCATGTCCCATGAGCTGTACTTCAACTCTCTTCAAGAACCAGACCAAACTTCATTTTATAGACAATTAGAAAAAGGCTTCTTATTTCCACTTCTGTCTCACTTTTGTTTTGCTAGGCAAAGCAAGCCAAACATTTTGAGCTTCCTGTCACCAAAGAATACAGTCAGCTTTTCATTGCACCTGCTCCAGTATAAAGTTGCACAGTAACAATTTCCCATCAGCAGTGATGTTTGGAGATCTCTATCAAGGCAGGTGTTCAGCAAATGGTCTCTTTGTTGGGGGAGTGCCCCATTCTGCTAATTTCCAACACAAGATCTGTACAACACAATGACACAAGGCTTTGCAGCTTCAGGCTCAGCATGAGGTGAATATAATCTCCTGAGCCTGGAAGTCTGTTTTATAAATGCTAACAGGTGTGTGGAAACGGGTTGCAGGATGAGGTATTCCTGTTTGCCAAAAGAAGATGGGTGGGGAGCATCTTGGATTACCCCTTCAGTGATGTAGATGAGCAAAACCATCACAACAAGCATGATGGCCAATGCCAGATAGACCAATGCTCCTGAAAACTACTGTATCAGCAAGAATGGAAGTGGAAAACAGAGCTTAACAAGAGGCAAAGTCTATTTTGCAAAGGAGATAGAGGTTTGATGTGATTGATCTGTATTCTCCTTTAAACAAAGGAAGTGTGTTTAAACTGGAATGACTGGGAGACTCAGTTTGGCTTACACCCTTATGATATGAGTGATGTGCAAGTGTCAGGTCACAGGGATTATAAAATGTCTCCCAGAAATTAGTTTGATGCATCTAGTTGGCATTGTGATGATGGGTTGATGGTTGGACTAGATGATCTTAGTGTTCTTTTCCAACCTTAATGATTCTATGATCTTTAGCTAGGATGACTTTCCCCTACCCACCACCTCTCCCTAGCTATCATACAACACATAACACCTAGATCTGAATTTTGGAGCTCAACTTTCATGTTTGCTCACAGCTAAAAAGCTGAAAAGCCTTGGTTTGAGAAAGTAAATATGATCATAGACTCATAGAATTAAGGCTGGAAAAGAACACTAAGATCACCTAGTCCAACCATCAACCTGCAGCCTGCACATGCAGGGTCTAGTTTATTGTTGGAAGCCAAATGGGTGCCAAAGATAAACTTTCTCAAAAGAATGTCCCTCTCTGATCCTGCTCTTCCACCAGTGGCATGCTAATAAAATAAACTCAGCTGCACACAGGCCATGTGCACACAGCACACAGCCTGGCTCCTGGACATGGAATTCCTGGTCTTCGCCAACTTTCCCCTAAAGCTTCGTTATTCCAATAAATCACGGAGCTGAGTTATGGGGCTCTGTTTGGTGGGGACTGCTTTTAATTGCAGTTTTAGGAACTGTGGGAAAGCAGAATTAATGCCATATGTTTTTTAGGCTTTCGGACCAGTCGCGGGGTCTCGCTTTCAGTTTTGGCTGGGATTCAAACATCACAGCGAATTTTCAGGTTCCTCTGTGTCAATGTACAGCACGAGGGAGAAGGGGAGGAGGGACTATGGTGGCAGGAGTGCTACAGGGTGAGGGAGAGTGCTGTGTTGGTGAGGTGGAGTGCTCTAGGTAATATCCATCTCCTTTCTGGTCTTAGCCAGTGATAAGCAAGGCTGAAACTTGTGAAAAGGGGAATGGGCTGAGAGGGGAAATGCAGCATACCATGCTGCTGTGTCAGGGCTTTTTCCTGGGCAGTGGTTTATCTCATACTGCTCCTTTCACTAATTTTCCTTCCTGCAGTGCTCTCTGTGATGCGGTGCCTTCTTTACTCTTATCCCCACTGCTTTATGCTGTGCTGTGTACATGAGTTTGCAAAGGATGAGTTTGGAGGAAGTTCAAAGTAGGGATTTTATCCTGTAGGACTGACATCGGTGAGCACAGGTTTGCCCCTAAAAAGAACGGTCAGATGCCAAAAGAAAGCCAGGCTCCCTTTTGCTGTTTGAAGCCCATTGGACACAGCTACCACGACCCTGAAGACTGTATCTCCAGGTGGGCTCCAGCCTGGTTCCTTCTGAAGATCAAGATCTTAGACCTCAAGGCTGTTCTAGGAAGATCAATTTCATGATAAACAAATTTCCCCCAAGCTTTGCAAGGAAATGGTGGACTCATAGTGTTGTAGGGTTACTTGTACATGCAACTATGAATGTGTGGTGACTGAGGTCCAGAGATAATCAAGCAAACATAGCTGCAAAGGAAAGCTTTCTGTGTCCTGGTTCATGCCAGGAAAAAAAAAAACAGAGATTTTTTATAAGCTCAGTGCACCATGGGAATTAAGTTGAAGGGGCTGAACAGTGAGCAAGGATCCAGCTGAGGCTGGAGAACCAACACAAAGGCAACTTCATTTTTCCCCACTCTTGAGAGATGTAAAAAGACCATGACTCTGTTGAGCTGGGCCACCATCATAAATGGTACATTTTCCCTCTTCTCTCCAAACTGAGTTACTTTTGAGTCTGAAATATCCTGAAAACAGCATGAGATGTCATAGTCAGCAGTGGTGAGGTAAGACATGACTCTCGTCAAGGAGGGGATGCATCCAGCTCGTGTGTCCACATGACTATCATTTGGAACATGACTAATGATGACAAGTAGTCAACAATGGTAAATAACAAAAGGGTGACTCTGGACAAGCCAGAGGTAATAACTAGTTAGCTTCTTTGCTAATATGATACGAAGAAGGATACTGACTCAACTCTGATGGGGGGGAAATGGCATGTGTAACATCTCACAGGGGGTAGATGGAATTTCCCATCTTTTTGTCTCTACTGGATGTTGCCATCAGTGCCACCAAAAGAACTCACTCTGAAATTAATCCAGCAGCCATAAAGCACCTGCATGTAATAAGAGAAGGGCTGTGATGCACATTAAAAAATGGTCTAGGGAATTGTTTCTGTCATCTCTGAGCAAATGTAAATACCTGTTGACTTCTAAATCTTGCTGATTATTGAATGTGACTTTATTTTGCAGCAAAATACACATCTCGAAGGGGTTCAACTTTTCTGAGAAAAATCATTCTCCATCTTAAAATTCAATCAGAACAATATATCAATTTTCATTAGATTTTTCCATTGTAACAATTAAACAAATTGCTTTTCCTCCATTTCACTTTAGCACTGTTAAAATGTTTCGATGACATAGAAAGACATTATTTCAACTTGTTTTGATTTGTTTAGTACTGTATTGCAATATTAATTGAAACATTTTCAGTCTGTGCTATATTTTATTGTGTTGGGATTTAAGTTGCGCGTGCCTTTGTTATGCTTGGTTTTGACGTTATCAAAGTGAAATGCTTCTGTGGTGTCAGATGAAATGCCTTTTGCGTTCTTGTACCATCAAGCATTTTAAAATTTTATGGTTTTGTTCAGATTCAGAATGATAAATAGGAAGCAAATGTGGACATTTCCCAGAGGACAAAAATTCTAAATTGCAGCCAACTCTCCCTTTGTGTTTGAAGGGAATACACGTTTTCTGGGCATTAAATCTGAAACTTTGGAGAACTACTCCATCTGTCAATTCTACCACAACCCTTCTATGTGACCTGGGGCAAGTCACTTAGGACTTGACATGAGGAAAGAGACTGGAAAAGCTATCCTCCATCACCAGAGTACGTGCATTTACTTCATATCAAGGATGCATTCATCTCTACATTAGGGATCCTCACCTGGGCCAGTCACCCTGCACTTATTTTATAGGGTCATCATCTCACCCTAAATGAAACATCAGATGTGGCCAGATGAACTTCAGTTTATGTTGGCTGCAAAAGTTGCCTGGGGAGAGTGCCTCAGCTGAAGATGTCCTATTTTCCTGTGATAAATCTCCCTCCAGTGCCTGGTACAATGGAATTTGGTCCATCCTGAGAAGAGCTTATACACATGCACAGAGGCCTCTGTGAAGTGGAAGGGACTCCAGCCTGGCCCCTAACCCAGGATCTCAGGCAGCTGGGGCTTAAAGCAAAAGACCACATCCATCATTTGCTCTGAACACAGTATCCAGCTCTACAAGTGACATGATATATTAAATTCACACCAGAAGTTAATTCTCCAGTCACTTCCCTACCCAAAAAGAAAAATCCTTGCTCTGCCCACCCATTTAATTTGTCACCTGTAAAATCAGGATGTTAGAAACAATTCTCATCTCTGATGGGTCTTTGTAGGCTTTTCAGGAGCATCCTTTTGTTTGTATACATTCAGAGTTGAGTACAAGGCACCTCTGGTCTTGTTTAGATCTCATTACAACCAATAGCTGTCCCTGGGGTTTCCTGCATCATGGCAATATTTTCTTTTTGTGTGATTAACATAGAACCATTTAAATGCTTAAAAACATCTCCTCCCTGCTGAAATGGCTTCCCCCCCCTCCCCCCCCCCCAACTGATTTGCACTGTGCATCCAATTTGTGGATCAGTGCCTGATAGCAGCAAGCTCCTTGATCTTCCAGGCTTGGGCATGGCTACTGAAGACCACTTCTCCTGACACTCCTGTCTGTCTCATGGGCACAAGGATCTAGCCATGTGTTCAGAAAATCCCCACTGATTCTCCTGGAGGGTGTCCCATCCCTCATGCAGCAGGCTGGGAAACTGAGGATGGGGCAAGGGCAGGAAAGGACAGCCAGAACCACAGCTGGTGGTTTCTCACCCTGTCACCTGCCCTCCTGGGGCCTCTTTGCGAGGGAGGAAATGAGGAAGAGCTGTCAAAGGCAGACAACATAACAGTTTCAGTTGCGTGTTTCAGTTCATCCATCTCTGCTTTGTTTTTGTACTGCCTTTCTCTTATTTTCCTGTACATCTTTATTTTTTTTTTCTTTCTTTTTTTCTCCCCCAACAACTTATCATCAGGGGACTCCATTGGAGGGTGCTACAAATCACTTTATTGGGAAAAGGAGTGTAATGGGCTGCGTGTACCCTGGCTTCCAGTTGCCCACTTTGCTGTAAGATGGTCAAACTGTGATGATTCTGCCAAGCTTGGGAGCTGAGCCTCAGATCTGCTGTACATCTCCTGACTTGCTCTTGAAGACTGTGCAGTTCTTCATGGTTTGTACCCACTTCTTAGGCTTGTTAAATAAACAACAGATAAAAGCTCAAATAAAGTTGCAGCTGCTTGGCACCGATACAGGTTTTACCACCAAAAGGATGTGAAGGCAGAGAGGGGCAGCATGTGGTTCTCTCTCCTGGCATAACAGAAGAATAAATGCATCTCAATGGAGTAATTTGGCCACCAGCACATAAAGCTGTTGGGACACCTCTTCTTGTTTTTCAAAGCAATCTGGGCAGCTAACTCAACCTTTACCACTTTCCTGCTTTGGGAACCAGCTCTGTATTGAGAGGTGTCCTCTGCTGCTTGCAATAATGTTGAATATTCAGATTAGATATTAGGAAAAATTTCTCCAGAAGAGTGGTTGTGCACTGGGAAAGGCTGTCCAGGCAGGTGGTGGAGTCATCATCCCTGGAGGTATTCAATAAACATGGAGATGTGGTACTGTGAGACATGGTTAGTAGGCAATATTGGTGGTAGTTGGATAGTTGGACTTAATGATCGTTGAGGTCTTTTCCAACCTTAATGATTCTATGATTCTATGCTTCTAATGTCTACTCCATTGCTGGAGATGCCCTTCTTCATAGAGCTCCATTCACAGATGCTACAAAAGAATATGGAGGCTGCAGCTCCAGGTAAAGACAAATGCAGAACAGGGTATCAAACATTATTTCCCAGCTGCTTGGTGATGACTAGCCTCCATTCTGCTCCAAGAGCTGAGTGTTCATGGAGGAAAGCTCCTGACAAAAGCCACCTTTGGGCTGATAACCCATGTTGTCAAGAAACTAAAGTGCAGACCTTATCCTCTTGTGTCACTTATGGCCAGAAGGAACCGTGTGAAATCAGCCCAAAATGAATGGAATGGGGTTAACATCTCCTTGGGCAAATGTTTCCTCAGCAGCCATTCGGGTCAAGAAAGAAAATGAGAAATTTGTCACCAAATTAACACTGAGCCCTTCCTGATGCTCATGCACGTGTTTGAGTCCAGTACTCCCCCACATTCCACGCCCTCAGAAAAACCTTATTAACAGCCTACGGGTTGTTAATTACCTTTGGAAGTCTGGCCTTAATTATCTGTAGAGGATTTTAGAAGGACGGCCCATGAACAATTTAGCTCCTGTTTCTGAAGGATGGGCTATACCCATCTTCAGTTCAAATAGCAGTCATAGCTGGCTATGTAAGCCCAGAACTGTGTGTGAACATAAATTTTGAAGAAAAATGGCAAAGTTTCATCCACCAACAGAACAAAACTCTGTATTTCAGATGAACGTGCAACACTTTCACTGACAGGGCAAACGGTGAGAAAAGCAAATGTGTTTATTTTGGTGCAAAATTTACATGCACAAAGGCCTCCAGAGCATTTCTGGTTTGACTTTTAGAACAAACAGCTTAACTTCTGGTCTTCCATTTCCTCTTCTTTAAAAGACTGGTGATGCTATTTATGCATTTCTTAGCTTAAATGCTCCCAGCAGGTGCACCAAATCAGCATGCTCTGCAGCCCTGGCCGTTAGTGGGAAGGGGACCGACATCTTTCGAGGGGCATCAAGGCCTTCATAGCTTTGGCTGGCAGCGTGTAGTTACAGTAGATTGTTATTGAACCATGTTAATAAGCTATAGAGAGAAACTTGCACCTGCATAATAGCTTATTTCCAACCAAATCAACCAGGGCCTTTTTAAAACACAGTGCTTACATTTGTATTTAATGTGTATGGGACTGACATATGATAAAATCACTGATATTGGTCCCTTAGCCATGAATCCCAGCCAACATCTAAAAATGCCTTGTAAACCTCTACAACTCAACCATAGCAGTGGTTAATTGGGCTTTCTGCCACCCTCACAACCTTGGAAAAATTACCAGTTGTAAAAGCGGAGTTAAAATCCGAGCGCACAGCAACTACTTTTTGCATCTTCCTTGCTGTGAAAAGAGAGGAAATATCAGAGGGAAAAGCTAAAATAGCACAGCAGAAACTGAGAGGAAACCACCTTCCTCAGTTTACAGGAAACCAAAATCAAACAAGGGTTAACTGGGCAGCGCCAGCACCAACTGCAAGTGGAAGGCTCAGGCTTTATTTTATTGTTGCCATTAATTTCCTTCCTTTTACTTTCAGTAGATGAGCACAAAGAATTATTTACACTAGGCACAGCTGGGCCCCACCAAAGTATACCCTAAGAAACATCGAATGTAATAGAAAAAAAAAACAGCTGAAGGAACATGGATGATTTCTGGTACCAACCTCATCAAGGATTTATGCCATTTTTTCACTTTGCAGCACGAAGTGATGATGCCAATTCCTTAAATCTTTGCTGGTGCCAGGAGGAGAGACAGCCTACTCTCACTTGATGGGGCATGAGATGCTAGCAACATGCCAGCTCATCTCTACTCACGGTTTAATTGCAGAAATAAGTAAGAGAGCCTGGGTTTAAGTTGTTATCAGTAGTTTCCAGAGTGAACAAACTGGAACATTGCTGTATGTCACTGCCTGGAAGAAGACTTCATACCCATTCTCATTTTTGACTCTTGAAGGCATCTTTCCACACAGCTGCAGAAGCAGGGGGATGGAGGAGAGGCTGCGTGACTGCCTGAACCACTCCCTTTCTTTACACGTTTCCTTTCCTCCTGCTATTTGTCTGCCCCCGCTGATTAGATTACTAAAGCTCGAATCATTTGTGCGGCTCCAGGGACGGTGAGGAGCCAGCGTCGGCCGGGGGCTCCAGGCACAGACGTGAGGTTGGGAGGAAGGGATGAGCTCCCACATCCACCTCCATCCCCCTCTCTCCCTGCTCCCCGGGCCCTTGTTTATTTTAACGCCAGCTGAGTTTCCCAGGGAAACCCAGCACAAGGCATCTGCCAGACATTCCCTATTCTGTTCAGCTGAGCAATGCAGATCGCTGCCGGACCTGTTTTTTGCAGAAAACCCTGTAAATTCTTCAAGACTCGTGTCACCCCTGGTGCCTATGGGAGAGGGCTTGCAGAAAGGCTGGGAGCCTCAGCAAGAGCCAAGGCATTTCAGACTGCTGGCACATCCATAAGTCAACGCCTCATTGCTACATGGCTTCCCTCCCACCCAGGTTTGTGCACAGCCGGCCAGAGGCTTTATTTATGGGCTGGGATACTGAGCAGCAAAACGGTTAGAGCTCTTGGCATCGGGGGTCATAATTACCCTTCCAAGTTAACACCCATTGAGATGAATGGGAGCACACCCTTTTCTGCGGGTGTTATTGTTGCAGTCTGCCTGGCTGCAGACTCAAAGGCGAGAGTTTACCTTGGTTTGCAACCAGAAAGGCTAGAAACCACCTCTCCCCCTCTTTTTTTTTTTTTTTTTTTTTTCTTAATAAAAGGAAGAGGAAAATTTCGCTTTTGCAGGTTTGTGGGATGGGGAGTGGTGAAGCAATATAATTTGGACCTGGTGGTGCTGAGCTCCTACAATGTCCTCTTGGTTTGGAGTGAGAAGGGATGGGTGTAAATACAGGCAGAAAGGAGAAGCTGTGGATCCCAAGGTGGAGAAGCTGCTTCCCCTAAGCAGAAGGTCTAGCCTGGGTGAGCCAACACATCTGAACCCTCAGCACCAATTCCCACCTGAGTTCCAACATGAGAATCCAGCCGCTCTCTGCAGGCTGTGTTTGCAGCAGGAGATGTTTACCAGGCACCCCAGGGACACCACTGCTAGCAGGGTGTTTTGTGTCAGGATAACAATCTCACTCCAAGAGCTCCTGCGTGTCTCAATGGGAGACGCAGCACAATGCTGCTCCTCCAGGCAAGATGCAGCCTTTGTCACTGCAGGAGTTCTCTGGAAAGGACAGGCTGTAGCAGTTCCTAGAATGAACTGAACTACCCTAGCACAAAGATTTTGTTCCTTTGCTAACATGGGGTGCACATTTAGCAGCAGGCTAAGAACAGGCTTTTCCTATAGAGGTGGTGGATGCTCCATCCCTGCAGATATTCACGGTCTGAGCACCTGCTTGAGCTGTGGGTGTCCCTGTTTGTTGCAGGAGTGTTGGACTAGATAACCTTTAAAGATCCCTTCCCACTCAAGCAATTCTATGACTGATTCTGTGACATGTAACATCCCCTAACTTGCTTACACCATCACTGGCATATCTGTAACCCAGGGTACACAACAACAACAACAAAAAACAGGCAAAAAAAGATCATTACCCAGCTCCTTGTATCTGCTTTACCTCTAGGTTGCAAAGAAGATTTTCAAATACCCCTACACCAGGGGATATTGGCAGGAAAAAATTATGTTGAGTGGGGACTTGAGGCTGTTTTCATCCCTGTAGTGAAATAAGTGCCAGGTACAAGCTGCCTGGAGGAGCAGCGCTCAGGGCTCAGGTGCTTGGGGTTTTCATCCCTCTGAGATCCCCTGTGCTTGTTTGTGTGTAACTAAGGCCTCCTGTGGATAGCTGGAGGATGCTCTGTGTGTGCACTGCAGTGACACACACATGTATGCACAAACACACGCACAGCTGGACAGAAAACCCCAGGAAAATTGTGTCCTGTAACTTCTTCAGCTTCCAATGGCAGCACATACTCCTGGGTCTGCACATCCCCTGACCACTGCTTGCACCCTGCAAATCACACCTCAAGCTCAGCTTCCAGCACACGTGGGTCCAACCAGGGACAAATCACAAGCAGTGTCCCACAGGGGTCCATCAGTACTCTTAAACACCTTTATCAATGATATCGACGATGGGATTGAGTGCACCCTCAGCAAATCTAATCTGCTGATCACACCAAGCTGAGCAATGCAGTTGACACACAGAAGGAAGGGATGTTATCCAGGAGCATCTGCAGAGGCTCGAAAAGTGGGCTCACATGAACCTAATGGGATTCAATACGGCCAAGGGCCAGGTGCTGCACTTGAGTTGGGGCAATTCCAGCTCTGAGTACAGACTGGGAGAAGAACTCACTGAGAGCAGCCCTGTGGAGAAGGACTTGGGGTCCTGATGGACGAAAAGCTGCACACGAGCCAGCAGTGTGAGCCTGCAGCCTGGGAGGCCAACAGAAACCTGGGCTGCGTCAACGGAGGGGCGGCAGCGGGGACAGGGAGGGGACTGTATAAATATTCTGTTCTGTATAAATATTCTATTCTATGATTCTATGACTGTCCGCTCTGCTCTGCCCTTGTGGGGCCCCATGTTGCATCTGGGCCCCTAGCACAGGAAGGATGGGCAGCCCGATCTCATGGGTGGAAACCCTGCCCACATCAAGGATGCTGGAACTAGGTGACCTTTAATGCATCTTCCATCCCAAGCCATTCTACCATTCTATGATTTCTGCACAAAGGACACTGCAGCTGCGCAGGTGCAGTGTGCCAACATCTAAGCAGCCCAAGGAGCCAGGGAGTTGGGTAAAAGTCACGTGAACCTTTAGGAAGAGGATGTGAACTGGTTCTGTGAGTGAGCACAATGCAGATGAGTAGTACAAAAGGCAAGGGAAGCTCAGTGGTGCAAAATCCACTCCTAAGCAAATCCTAATGTAAACAGGCTGCTCACAGCACTGCGCTGCAGTGACTTTGCATTTCAGAGTGGCAGTGGATAAAATATAATGAAAACCCTCTTCCCACTTTATTGCACTAAAATAAAGATGTTTATGCCAGCCTGACAAATACGTGTGTCTGTAACCAGGGATGCAAATGAAAACCCTCCTAGCCAATCCTTGTGTTCTCTTGTGTGCAGCAATGCCTCTGCTGCATGCTGTTTGTTTTTCCTGGTTCAGCTGGGAGTCAGGCAGCTCATGTGGAAGCAAAAGGCAATGCTCTGCTCATACACAAAATGCTGCTTGAGCTATCTTATACCCAGCCAGGTGCAAGTAGAGTCACAGAATCTTAGAATCACAGGATCATTTGAGTTGGAAAGGACTCTCAAAGGCAATCTAGTCTAACCCCCCTGCACTTACACTTACAGCTCCACTGGGTGCTCAGAGCCCCATCCTGCCTGGCTTTTAATGTCTGCAGGGACAGGGCATCCACCACCTCTCTGGGCAACCCGTGCCAGTGCCTCAGCACCCTTCTTGTAAAAAACTTCTTCCTTATATCCAGGCTAAATCTTCCCTCTTTTAGTTTGAAACCATTTCCCCTTGTTCTATCTCAACAGACCCTGCTAAAGAGTCTGTCCCCTTCATTCTTACAGCCCCTTTCAATACTGAAGGCCAATCTCAGTTCTCCCCAGAGCCTTCCCTTCTCCAGGCTGCACAGCCCAGCTCCCAGCCTGTACTTGTAGGGAGGTGTCCCACCCCTTGGACCGTTTTTGTGACCCTCCTCTGGATGCTCTCCAACAGTTTTACATCTCTCCAGTACTGAGGACTCTACATCTGGACGCAGTGCTCCAGGTGAGCTCTCACAGCAGAGCAGATGGGTAGAATCCCTTCCCTCACCATGCTGGCTACACCGCTTTGGATGTGTTCAAAACCATTGCACCGTGGACCCCTACAGACATGATCTGTGTTGGTGCAAGACATAGAAAAGAGCTCAGAATGCTGTTTTTCTTGCAAACCCAACTGTCTGCACGGCAGGTGAAAAGGATGCTGTCGAGGATGCAAAGCAGCACGCAGCCACGCATCCCCAGGCCAGCAGTGTGCAGCGGAGCTGCTTGTTGCCTCTGCTCATATTGGCAGGCAATAGTTCTGTTAGACTCCAGCGATCACCTTTCTTGCTTAACGTGACTTCCTTCTTGTACCCATCTGCGGTACACGCTCGGCTGTCAGCTGTGTAAATTTGCTGAAAAGCAGAACTGCACCAATAACTGATAGGGGTGAGGGGCAGCCAGACCGGAAAAAATAAATGTATTTGCTGTGGGGTAACTAAAAACGAATATTTTCCAGTTAGGAGGGGGGGTGGGAGGAATCAGTATTTTAATGAAATAGCAGTTGCAGGCCAAGCATGCGTTTTGTCTGACCACAGCGATCTGTTAAGTGCTTTTCATAAATTGCTCAGATGATTTGTTAATATGAGAGAAGCTTCAAAGAGATGTGAAATATTTCTACTAAGAAAAATAACAACTTTTCTTTTCCTTTTTTTTCTTTTTTTTTTTTTTTTTGCTGAAGCACCATTTCCTGAAATGGCTTTCAGTTGGTGGAACACTGCACTCCAGCCCATCTGTGTAGTTGGGAGGAAAAAAAAATATGAAAAAAAAATTTCCTTCTTCCACTTCACAACTCCTCAGGCTGGCAACTTAACCGTATCCTCGCCCATTTCATCCCCCTTCCCTCGCTTCCTCCTTTTCTCCTGTAACAAATATGAATTTCCTGTCCTTTATTTCACCACGTCTGACCCGTTATCTGATCCATGCTCTCTCTGTCCTGACCTCTCCTTCCTCCAGCTGACCTTCCCAGCTCGCTACCGATATCCATTTACCCCCTCCTGCCCAAATCCACCTCTTTCGTGTTCTTTCCCATAGCCATGATTCACGGAGCAGCCCTTGGGAGAGCTGTAGAAATAAGAGCAGGGAATAAAGGCTGAGTCCATAACACACGGAACTGAGCCCTGATACAACATGCACTGGGTGACACTTATGCTTTGATAAGCTGAAGCAAAACTGTGTGTCCCACAGCCTTAAATTGTGGGAGTGAAGCTAGCACCACTCAGCACTCACTCCCAAGGACATGCCCTAAAATGATCAAGATCCCTCTCCTCACCCATCCCTTTATGACACCCATTGTGTCACCTCTTTTCCAGGTTTGGGTCAGGCACAGGGCATTGGGACTCTGACCTATGGGACCCCGCTCACCCAATGGAGAAGTAATACGGTTTTTGCAAGCTTCCAGAGCTGGTCTGCACAGCAAATATCTCAAGATGGCCTGGAGCCAGCGCTGCGTTGTAACAGAGATGTGGTGTTCATATGGGCTGTATCTGATCAAGTTCTGCAGGCTGGGGCTGCTAACACAAACCACTGCTCGTTGGAGGGTGACTTTGCAAGCAGCCAAAGCACAATTAATGATCTCCATATTCCTTTCACCCCCAGCTGCTTTGTTCACAGCTTGCTGCCACTCTCGTTCCTTCAAAAGAGCAAAGCAGTAGGACATCTCCCTTTCATCAAGTGTAGGGTAGGGATTTAACACTCACCCCTTAGCAATTGTATTTGGGCTCTGTGAGGGTCAGTTTGGGCTCTATGAGTGTCAGTTATTCAAGGTAAAGTTTTTACTCCCCTGTTTCTCAATCCCAAACAATATTAAGCACAGGGCATAGAGGAGAGAGCCCAGGACAGCCGTCCAGCCCTGCAGATGTGTGGCAGAGATGAGGTTCCTGCAGTGCTGGGAATGGTGCAGCCCTGGAGTTCCCTGTCAGATGGGCACACTGGGCTGGAGCCACCACCCCTGGCTCTGGGTAAGAACTCATGGATGTCATGGGGGAAATGTGGTCACCAAGAAGAGTTTCAACTTTGTCTACATTTTCCATGGAAGAATTCCTCTATATCACCTTGGGATGTGCCAACTTGTTATGGACAAACATTATCTACATGTAAACATGTATACACAGAACTATACAAAATGCAAACACATCCCCATGTATGTGTATATTTATGCACACATATCTGAGTTTGAGGCATTCAGTAGCTGTTCTTCAGTAACAAGTTTTTCCAAATTAAAGCGAGCTTCTGTGTAGAAAAAAAGAATTTCAAAATTTCTTTGCTGGAAACCCAATCTTCAGAAGACATTGATTTTAAAACAAAATTTCCAGCTCCTGATGCTGATCTGTGTTGGCATCCAGAGGCATGACCATGGTAGAGCAGTTATCAGCTCCCAGGGCTGCCAGAGGCTTTGCTGTTCATTCTCAATTCATTCTGCTGCCAAACTCTACCCAGACCCACTTGGGGATCTGCTTGCTGCCTCCCTGCCCCACAAATGGGACTCTCATGCAGAAGCATCAGCCTAAATCCCAATTTCCATCCTCCCAAGGTGATACAGATGCTCAATCGTGCAAGTGTACATCATTTGCAAGAGCTCAAAGGAGTCACTCTTCACTGCAACAGAAGGAAAAGACACAGTAAAAGCAATACAATGTCTTCAGGTACTTCCCAGTTTTTCTCATATTTTACGGACTTTTTCATATACCCCCAAAATGCCCTATGTCTTTCTCCTCCTACGTAGGGTTTTTCTTTTAAACCATTTACTTCTCCCTTCTCTTCTAAGGAAGCTTTTTTTCCCTGCACGGGTTCTTCCATTTAAAGGACGTTTGTGTTACAAAAATCCTGCCTCTTTGTTCTTTCTTCTACACAAGTTTCCTTTCAAGTGGCTGGAGAGACCTTGGTTTCTCTGAGTGCCAGAACCCTTTGTCAGGTTGGCTCTCTGATCAGGCTCTTCCATGGAGCTGAATTCCTTGCCAAGCTTTCCCACATTTAGCCAACAACCCCTTTGAGCTGAGTCTTGAAAAACTGGCTTGTCCTCAGCAGCAGCTATCTCTTTGTCCAACAGAGCTCCATTTGACTGGGTAATCATCAAAGTTTAATGAGCCTCTTTTGTGAACCTTATTCCAGGTAGAAGGAGGTTGGTTGGTTTTTTTTTTTTCCTTTCTATTGTGGGTTTTGGCTCAAAAATATGTAGGCAAGAAGGGAAAGCAAAGAGCCTCGTATCCAAAGCAGAATTTACAGCTTGATACCTACCTAAGCTGTTCCAGAAAAATCACACCTATAATTCAGATAGGGCACAAGGAAGGAGATGGAGGCTGGGTTAGCACCCCTGCCCTTAGGTAGCTGCTTAAGGATGAGACATGGAGAGAGACAGCAGCAAATCATTGATTGAGGGTTGAGAAAGTCCTTGGTTTGTTTGGAGCCTGAAAACTTCCAGCCACAACTTCAACCTTTGCTCACCTCCCTCCAGCTCAGCTCTCAGGTACTGCGGTTGTGCTCGATTTCTGACCCTTACAGGAGCAGAAGAGTGGTAATTACAAGCCTGTGACCAGAGAGAAAGAGTTTTTCAGCTCCGTGTTTACCTAACTTGGAATAAGCTCAAGCAACCCTCTCCCAGAGGTCCACAAATCTAAGAAAAATGACGTCAATCAAACACTGCTTGCCTTTTCAGCTAGCTGGTGGCTCTGACATGTCTGCAGGAGAGGAGCTGGCTCTGGTAATTAGAGGAGGGGAAGAAAAGAGTAATTAGAGGAGGGGAAGCCACTGTGTTGCACAAATTCTCAATTACTTCAGGCTTGACCTCTGCAGAGGTGTGGGTGAAACAGAGGCAGATTCTGTATCCAAGTCTCTCTCTATCCCCCCCTCCAGTTAGGGAGGGGGCAAGAGATTGATAGCTGTGCTGTCAGGATAAGTTATTTGCAAGAAAATCAGATCACCTTTTTTTTTTTTTTTTTTCCCATTTCTTTCTTTCTGGGATAAGAAGTTCTGCTAAATCAGCTAATGTAAATCAATGAGGGTGGCTGCAGGAGATTCAAAGCTGTGGGCATGTTAGTGTGCTGCTATAAAGCTTAGGCAGGCACGTAGAAGAGGTGGCCACTACCTGAGTAATGAAATTAAAAACGAGTAAATAGCCAAGAGGCTGCATTATTGGTGCAAAATAATTGCTAGCAGTGACAGCAAGATGACAGGGCCTGCTTAGGCTCATCAAAAGGGACTTAAGAATATATATGGCCTGCCTTGGCTAAAGCCTTTCTTTGGACAGCAGGAGAAAGAGCCCACCTGCTCCACCATGGGTCCCAGAAGGGTGGAGGAACATCCCGTAAGGGCTCAGATCAAGGTGGATCTCCAAAGCAGTTGTAAATGGGCATCTTATTGTTTGACTTGCAGCAGGAGGAGGCTGCCTGGATTACTGTATTCCCTGGGTTACTGGGTTACCAAAAAGGGTATCTAAACTTGAAATCTTGGCCAAGCATCTTGAACACTGGGGAAGAGTGAGAGATGAATTAACTGGAACTGAAATAGGAAATTCACAGCAAGATGCTGAGTTCTTGAAAATCAAGTGAAAACAGGTATTATTTCCTTGTTATGTTTTTGTGTGTACTGGGAAGAAAGTAGCAACAATAGGTTCTCCTTCTGCAAATGGTTTGGGCTGGTTTGCCTGCTGGGAAAGGATGTCTTCAGCAAAGCAGAGGAGAGCAGAGGCAAGCTGTGATGTTAGTGTAATAAATGGTAACAAATGTCTTAAAAACAAACAAGCAAACAAAAAAATACAGTACAAATATGTTAACACTCCACTACTCTTAGTGACATTGTGGACAAATTCTCGTCCTATTCCCTCCATGGAAAGGGGGCCTATAATTGAGAGCCACCATCTTAAAGCTCTCCCGTGCTCCGTGCTTCACTCCTAGTCATATTAAAGCAGCTTAACACAACTTTTGGAGGTGCCAGGAGGAAAAAGCTGAGCGCTATTTTTATCTGGTTATTGTCCAAACAAAGCCAACGTGACAGGCTTCAGTAAATTAAACGCAGTATTAAAACCAGTTTGGCTGCTTTATTGCCACCATCTGAAAGAATGAAGCACCTGGATGGAGAAGGCAGGTCCCAACAGACTGGAGTTAGACGTTTGGCAGTGATACCAAGGGCATCTCTCAGCAGCAGAGTAGTTAATATTCACACGGGCATTTCAAGACAAAGAATTTTAATCATCAAAAACCAGTCAGCAATGCCTGCTTCGACGAATGCACCAAGAGAAAGTAGTGCTGCTGCTATTTCTGACTCTGAGGCAAATAGCACTTAGTGCTCAGCTAATTACTCTGAGAAAGCAGCAGGGTGTCCGGGGCTGCAGATTTTGCACGATTTCTATTAATATCCCCCAGGGCTTCCAGCTCTGCATTTTCTTGGGATAACACTGATCTCTCCCTTGGCCGGGACCATGCAGCTTTGTGCATCCACTCACTCCCAACCACTTAACCAGGCAGTTAGCTAATCATTTCCCTTATCAGAAACCTTCAGATAAAGCTGTCTTGCAATAGCAGGGAGGGCCGGTGCCTGGTTCCCTGCCCCTGAAAGAGGAGGCCGGAGCCTCCCAGCAGATGCCTTGGGCTCATGGAGGGGTCAAGTCCTCTCCAGCCTGGCTTGGTCTTAGGTTTAAACAAACAGTGGTATTGGAGGGATCACAGTGCAGGCAGGTGCCCTCTTTGGCCTTGCAGGAAGGAGATAACTGCAGGGTTCGACAAAGGGTTGGAGGACTGTGGGCTTCACTGAGAGGACAAGATAGCGGCGTTCAGGGTGCCAGAGAGGGAGACCTGCCTTCCTTGGCAAGCTCTGAGTTCATCCCTGATAGGTTAATAAATGGCAGAAGGCACTGATGGGTCATCACACAGATACAGCTGCTGCTCCAGCCCCTGCAAGGCCATACTGGGCCACCCCAAACAAGCTGCCACCAGCAGCCTGCAGCTGGGCCCCATCCCCACTGTGACCCCTTAGGGTAGCACAGAGGAGGGCAGGATGGGTGAGCTGACCTGTTTGCCCAGAGGGAAAAGATGCAGCAAATAAGGGGGTGAAATGTATTTTAGAAACCAAAGGCAATTTTCGTTGCCCCATGCATTTGATGCAACTTGCTCTTGTCCACACGCAGCCTTGACTAGAGGTGGGAATTCAGATGGAGCAAATGTGTCCTGGGTTAAATAGCTCATCTGGCTCTGCCTTGAATTTAAGGGGATTAAAGTCAATCAAAGGCGGAGCAGCTGGGAGTTTTAAAAGTTTTTTGTTCCTCCAAATTACATGAAACCTGAAAGATTTCAGGCATCAAAAAACACATTAACCCCGCTAACTTTGTTATTGTCACAAGGGGCTTGTTTTTACTCTCTCTTGCATGATCCAAAGCTTAAAGTCAACAGAGACAGGTCTGTTGACTCCGGTGCACTTTATTAGCCTGATAGCAGAGCTTGTGACCATTCTCCACAGAGTGACTGTAGAAAACTTAAGATAAAAGTAGAAACAACTACAAAAAAAAAACAATTACATGTTAAAATGTGCAAATGAATGTGTTCATGAATCTTGCTGGCAGTCCTTCTGCTCTTACAGTCACAGCATCTTATTGTTTTAAGTTTCCCTTCCCACTGCTGCTTGAGTGATTAACGGGAATAAGTCACTAATGAGAACTGGGGGAAGAGGGTACAAGTTTCACGAGTTTCACTGGTGAAAAGGTACTGTCCTATCCTCTAGAAAGAGAGAAAGGAAAAAGAAGTAACTAGAATACCCTCATCTTATAGTCTTATAGTCTTATAGTCACCAGTTGGCTAGTATTTTCTCTAAACCAGTTACAATCCCGAAGCTCAGATCAAGACTTCATTCTTCTGCCAAAAAAAAAAAAAAAAAGCAACAACATTGTGTTAGTGTAAACGAAAGAGTTGCAGTCAATAAAAGGCTGTTTTGGGGATGGTTGGCGTAGAGGCTACAGGCGACAGCTGGTGGGTGTCTGATGGGGCTGCCTTTTCTAGCAGCCATCTGGACTTTACATTGGACATGCAAGAATAAGCTACTTACACCTTAATAAGGAAAAAGCCTGCAAAAATTGAAGGGGTGTGGAGGGGGTGCTTTGGCTGTGAGAGCTCTTTGCAAATAAACAGAAGTGCAAGTTTGGTCATCCTTGCTCTGCTTGGACTAAGACAGGGGCCACAGCTGGAAACTGAAAGCTCCTATATATTTAAACATTATGTCCCTGATGTATCAGCGTGCACAAAATTAAAATAAATGAAGAAATAGGTTATTTGTATTTTAATCACAGCAGAGTCAGGAATAGCAACCCAATGGGCCCTGGCTCTTCCACCCAGGCAAACAGAAAGACTGTGGTTCATGAGGATAGGAATGTGGCCAGGGCTACAAAGTAAGAAAGAAATAATGCAGGAGAAATTCAGGGCCAATGTAACTGCTCCATGCAGTTGTGAGTGTGGTCTGTCACCAGCATATCGTGAAGATGCCCCATTGTGCTCCCTTCATCAGTAAGGCTGCATGAATACCAGAATACCCCCATCATTTTAGAAAGAGGAATTTCACTGGGCCTGCATTTTCCCCACAGCCACTTGGTGCTGGGTATTAAACTCCTTTTAATAGCAGTTCCCCAGCAGAAGAGATTCAGGTGGCCTTCAGGGCCCATTGACTCAATCTTTTGCTTCACCTTTGTGTAAGGGCAGAGAGGGAGAAGTTATGACTGCAACAACACTGAGCTGTCAGCCTAAAACAAGAGGTTTTGGCAAAGCAGCTTTTCCTAATCTGCAGAGGTTTTGCAATTCTCCTCTGCTCCATCAGCCATGCAGCAGCTGGACAGTGTGGTCCTACTATGCTGGCATTGGTTCCCAAATTGGTAGAAGATTGGATTTGGACCTAAACAGCTCAGCCACGGGGGAACTGCTTTTCTGCCAACAGAGGTAGAAGCTGCCTTGGTCATCCCTTCAAAGACTCATCTCTCCCAGCCTTCATTTACTCCTGTGGATCCCAGCTCTGTTCCTTTCTCCTCCTTGCAGCCAGCCAAGAGAAGGTAAAGCCCTCTGTGTGCAGGCACAGCCCCTGCCCACCGTCGCCCTTCGCCGCGGGAATCCCCATCCCAGGAATTGTAGGTGGTTTCCAGACCTTCCAGCGTGGCCTTGCTGGGGGCCTGAAGGCACATGAAGCCCCTCCTTCCAGCTCCTTCAGCCCATCCTGATCCCATTTCATTGAATTATAGAAACATTACAGTTGGAAAAAACCACTAAGTGCATTTAGTCTGACTGTCCATCCAGTACCAGTATTACCCTCATGTCCCACAGTACCTCATCTCCATGTTTCTTAAACATCCCCAGCGATGGTGACCCCTCCCCTCCTTGGGCAGCCTGTGCCAATGCATTACTACCCTTTCTGAGAAGTTTTCCTAACATCCAAGCTGAACCTTCCCTGGCACAACTTAATGCCATCGCCTCTCATCCTACTGCTGTTTGTTAGGAGAAGGCACCAACCCCCACCTCACCACAACCTCCTCTCAGGAGAGGCAAAGAGCACTGAGGTCTCCCCTGAGCCTCCTCTTGTCCAGACTGAACAACCCCAGCTCTCTCAGCCACTCCCCATCACACTTGTGCTCCAGACCCCTCACAGCCCCATTGCCCTTCTCTGGACACACTCCAGGACCTCAATGTCTTCTTGTAGTGAGGGGCCAAACACTGAACACAGTACTTGTGGTGGGTCCTCACTAGAACTGAGTGAAACACCCTAGAGGTGCTATTTGGTGATTTTACACTTATGGAACCCTTTCTTTTCGTCATTTTTTTTTTAGTATTTTTGTCCCCAGAGCACTGTTCCACATTACCACGTGCTTACTACTCTATTGAGATTCAGTGACAGTATCATTAAGATGTGCAGAAAGCAAGCCACGCCAGCAGATATTTTCCACCCTGTGGTAGTGCTCAAGCCATGTTTCAACCCCTGTCTCAAACAACCTGCCTTTCTATTAGCATTTAATGTTACCCATTATCTAAAGGCACCGGGCCATAAAACCGCAGAGTGGCCAGAAGATAGCCAGCAACATCAGATGCTACTTAGAAAGCATTTCATTCCCGATTAAAGCCAAAACATGTGCTAAGAGCTATTGAGGGAAAGTGCAGTGCATTTGATTTCCCTCTTTTGCTAACACACTCAGAGGAAGAGGTGACGAGTTTATGGAAATGGCAGCAATTTGCAGTCAAATGCGGTGCATACATGAATAGGAATTGGAAGCAAGGAGCCAAATGAGCAGTTTACAGCACGGATTTCCTCCAGCAACACTGATGGAGCTTATACAAACCAATTAGCTCTTCTGTGAAGAGAAATCCCACCCCCATCACCACATCTTTTATTTCTTAAGAGAGAAGGTTTTCTATTATTTTTATTATCACTGTTTTTCTCTTCCATTTACCTGGTGGAACCCTAAAGATCCTAAAGACTGGGGGAATTTCTTCCTGTGCTCTCACATGGTTTTACCATGAGGTAGATTTACGGGTGTCAGATGAGTTGCTCCTTATGCCAGTGTCACAGAAATAGGAGTGTGTGGGCAGGCTGGTGGCTTCTGCTTGGTGGAGTTGCCAAAGATTGTGTTACTTTGCAGCTTTTGGAGGTGTGGAGCAGTCCAGGAGCAAAGCTGAAGCTTGTCTAGACACTGGTAAAGGATGATCTGCGTGGACCAGCTGCAAAGGGTTGTTGGGTTTGGGAATCAAAGCACAGGGCTAGGCTGGGCTTTTTGAAAGAGCTCCAAAAGATTGCATCAGGCTGAGATTCAGGCATGTGCACCACTTAACTCTGTCACAAGTGAACAGAACTCTGAGAGCATCTCCAACTGCTTCTTGAGCTCAGGAGCATCAATTGAAATTCTTGGTTGCTGCTTTTTTCTTGTAAAGCTTTAACAGCTCTAGGCTGCTTCTTACTCCTAGTGGGATATGGCCATGACCCTATGGCAGGCTCAGGATGGGATTCTCCATCACTTTTTTTTACTTTTATGGTTATTTATACCAGTGCAAAGCAGAAACAAATCACCACTGAAAGCAGCAGTGACTACAAGAAGCTTAGATGGGTCTCAGAGGCTGGAAGGAAAGTTTTTCACCTGCCCAACTTCTCTGTATGCTTATGTCAGCAGCTGGTTGGAGTGAATGTGATGTGTGTCCTCTGTGTGTGGGATGGAGCTTTGCCCACTGCCTGAGCAGCCATGTCTTTTCCTATAACTTCCATTTAATGATGGAGGAGTGTAGAAGACAGACACTGAATTAATGGAAAACCAGAAGAGAACCTGTTGACCTCAAGTCAATCATTGGGTGGAGAAGTCATTAGAAAGGGCTCAGCAGCTCCTCAAAGCTCTAAAATTAATTTATTTTTGTGTTTGATTTACACTTAATTCAATATGGAGAATCACGTTTAGAGGATACACCTTCCTTTCCCTCTCCTTGGGATGCACTTTGAAACAGTTAAAGAAACACAATTCAGCTGCCAATCTCAAACCTCATTTCCATGAACTTTTGCAAGCATGGCTTCAAAATGGATTATTTGCTCAAGCCACCACCACAGCATGGCTTGGCACTACCCAGCAGGATGTTGTTTACAAGAGTTGGTTTGCCTTGCTGTACCCCCATTTCTCTAACATTCATGTTAGAAATGTTCTTTATGTTCTCTCCAATCTGAAGATCCTCAACATCCCGTGCAAGGGATGTTCTTTTTTTTCTTTCTGCTTTCTCAAACACTATGGAAATCCCTCTGACTTTTGGATTACTTGTAAGGAGACCAGCTAATCTGGAGTCAAGCAGCTGAAATGCAATGAAAGCCTCCAGCCAACACGTTGTCTGATGCTCATTGCCTCATGCTGGAGGGAAAGCCAGAGAGCAGCTGACAGTGTCAGAAAGAATGCAATGTCTTGCAGTGCATGCCTGCTGCCAAAGCTACAAAAAAGGCCTTTTGAAAGAGAATTAACGTGTTGATCTAAGCTGAAGTAGCTCGTTTGAGTTGGAATAGGTTAGGGAATGGCCTCCAGAGCAAAAGTGCAGCAAATTTGGGGTGAAAGGCTCTGGACAGAGGGTGATGGAGATAGAAAGAGCAGGTTGGGAACATCTCCATTGGGACAACTGAATCCAGAAGGAAACACATGTTGACAGCCTCAGTGTCTAGCTTTCGACAGCCGATTTGGCAAATTTGGGCCTGGGCAAATAACTGAGAGCAGATGTGTCAATGGTTTTTATTTCCTAGAATTTAGACGGTTTTTATTTCCTAGAATTAGCACTAGATACACAGATACTGAAGGAAGCTGCCTGCATGCCCCGACAGTGGAAGCCTCTCTGGCCCTCTCATCCTTTACCATTTCCAGGGCAGATATCGTTTTCACTCATGGTAGGATAAATTGATTTGATGGGAGCCACGGTGGGTGTTCACCAGCACAGAGCTGAGCTGAGGAAGGATGGCGGTTTTCACACCATTCACTGCGTACGGGCGGGCATTGAGTTTGTTACTTACCCATTTCAGTTTTAGCCTCGTCTCACAAGTCCTTTCGATGCAGAGGGCTCACCCTACGACATAACATCTCTCCTGATTTCCGCTGTAGCAGAAATGCTTGTTGAGAGCTCATTTATAACTCTGTTCACACAAAATGTGACAGTTTTAGCTGTGTTGGAAGACCAGCCTGACCCTGGCAGTCACTAACACTGTGATCAGAATAGTTATCAGACATACCCCAGTATGTGATGTCTCATCGTAATGCTGTGGCCACAGAGGAATGCATTTGTTCCTTTGGTAATACAATGCACACTGCACTGGCAGCAGTGATTAGCAGTGTGCAGCCCCACAAAAGCGAACAGGTGGAGCAGGGCTCCTCTGGAAGTCAGGCACACAAGTCACAGCTAGCCATCCTGGACTACCCTTACGGTCAATGGGGAAAAACAGGTTCTTTCAGAAAATGACTCATCCCATCCTAAAATAGGTCAGAGGAACCGCTCTCCAGCAGACTCTGACTCCTCTGCAAACTATAAAGGGAACCAAAGAGAGACTAGCTCAGATGTAGGCAACTTATTTTTGCATGTCCAACATCGGTTGGTATGAATTTCAGCCAGGCCATCCAGAGTTTCCTGGAGTCGGTGGGAGTCATGTCAAAGGACTCCTCATCTGACAGCATGTTTTTGGTAAGGTTCTGTGTTTCCCAGAAAGTCCCTGAATGCAAAGAGCAGGCAGTGCTGTGCAAAGAGCCAGAAGGAGAACCACGCACCCTACCCTGTTTTCTGTAAGATATCAGCAGGTAGGCAGCACAGCCAAACAAGGTGATTCTGTCTTTCATATAAAAACTGGGCCAAATTCAGCAGTGTAAGGCATTGTAGTTCAGTGTGGTATCTTCTTTTTCCCCCCGGTTTCTGGTGAAAATGAGGTCACACGTCTCACTGTCACAGTTCCTGGGACTCCCATCATCCTTCAGCCCCGTGCATCCTCCTTCCTCAGGGTTTTTCCCTTGATCCAAAATATGTCAAAATCAATGAAAATCCATGCAGCTTGCTAAGAGCCAGCAGCTCTCTGCAAAAATCTCTCGCTGGGAGAAGGGCACCAGATTTCTTGCTAACTCCTCCCTCCCTTCACCCCCTCTTCTCAGAAGCTGATGACAGGATTATATTTTATCAAGATGCAGATTCTACTCACAACCAGCACAAAAGATCAGTGATTAGCCTTTGGATAAGCAGCCAAGACTGCTTTTCCCTGACCTTATCAATCTGGTATTTGAATTTCGAAGGAGCATTAAGCAAGTGTGTTTTCTTGGGAAACTGAAGTCCTCGTTTTTAACTCCCATGAAAAGTTTCTGCTAACTTCAGTGGAATGAATCTCTCCTGGATAAAAACAGATAACTAATAGTGAGTCGTCTAAGAGCAAGGTTGCAGGGAATTTCCTTTCCTTTGCCTCACGTTTCAAAAGAGCTCATTAAACGAGTTGTTTCCTGTGGAGAAAAACAAGGAAAACACCCAAAATGCACGTGGATGTATATCTGCAAAACACACATCTGAGCTTCCATTGCTGTCAATGGAGTTCTAGGGGACAATTCTGCTGCTTGAGAGGAAACACGTGGTGGTGACAGAGATGCCCAAGGGCAACTGATCTGTCTGCATGGGGCCATCAGGTGGGACACAGGAGCTGCAGGAAAATCTCACTCTTCTTGAAATACCCAGCACTCAGAGCCCCAGTACCACGTTTCATATTCAAGCCCAACAAATGTTGAATCATTTCAGCACAAAGGTGTAGTTTGATGGGCATCTCCTCATGGATACTAAACATCCAGTGTTCCAGCTACAAGATCTTGCTCTCCTTTCAGGCTCTTCTCGCTCAAAGTTTCAAATTCAGCATGAAACTTCTCAGAAAATTCTTTTCTATATCTGTAGAGAAAGATGGGACTTTTTCCTCTCTCTGTGGCCCTCTGTTATTGTTCCACTGATGGAAAAGGACACTTTCAAAACCAACACTTCCTGCAAGCTGGGGAATCAGAAAGCCACAGCCTGCTTTCGGTGCATGCCTTGGTTCCTCCTCACAGTTCCTATGGCATTTTGAATCTGAAAGTCCCATTGAATCTCTGTCTGGCGGAGTACAGAGGAACAGTATTTGATGGTTTTTTCACTATTCTCAGTCCCATCTCTGGGAATCAACACATGCACCACATTAATTCCATCCATGCTTTGCAACAAGACCCTGGCTCCGAGTGTTCTGTAGAAGACAGTAAAAGTGCTGGTGGATCCACAAGAAATAAATACCAGCAGTTCTGGTGGAGAAACATCAAGGTGTTGTTTCCAGCTCCTGCTTGCAAACAGAAATCAAGCTTTTTAGCTTAGGTGAGAACTGTAGAAAACTTATTCTCAGAAAGAGTGCTAATGCAGTGGCAGAGGCTGCCCAAAGAGGTGGTGGAGTCATCATCCCTGGAGGTGTGCAAGGGATGTGGGGATGTGGCACTGAGGGACATGATCAGTGGGCATGGTGGGGGTGGGTTGCAGTGAATGTGGTGATCTTAGAGATCTTTTCCAACTATAATGATACTATGATTCAACAAAAGGAGTCCTAGTTCTTTTACAAAGAGGACTGAGTAGGCCAAGAGGAACTATGTTTTCGATATAGGAAGAATTCAGACAGGGGAATTCTTTTATTTTTTTTTTTCTGCCAGCCAGAAGGCTTTATCTGCATGCTCTCTGGTTTACATTGGTGTGGAGGAGTACAGTTCCTAGTAAGGCCCTAGAGCCTGTCTGCTCTGTGCAGGCAGTTTGGTGGAAAGCAGCACAATTATTTTTAGCTTTGTGAAGCAATTAGGCAAGGTGGGGGGTTGTTCTCAGGAAGCAAATTTTGGACAGTTTCCTTCGAAAGATAAGACCTATCCCATTTCACTAGGGGAAAATAGCACAGAAAACCACTGGGAGTTTTCTGTTAAATGTCTCCTGCTTGTGAAAGTTGCCTACTGACACCCTTGGATTTGAGCCAAGCATCTATCTCAACAACAGGATCCTTCTTCCAAACTGCTTATCCACCCCAGCCAGGTATGTTCCCTCTAGTCCCTGGGGACATGGCATTCAGGTATTTCCTGGGCTGGGCTGTGATTCCCCTAGTTTCTCATCACCTGCCACCTGGGATCTACCACCCAACCAGTCCGTCTGCTGATGGGACCCTGCCACCTCCTTGAGCAGCTTCAGACAAAAGCGGGTCCCCTTGTCACGGCCAGAAGGTCTGGCACAAAAGTGGGGAATGCTCAGCAGACCCACCAACTGGGCGACCTTGGGCAGGGAGCAGTAACACCAGGGACAGGAGGAAGCCAGTTCTCCTACACTGGCACCGCTGATCTATTTACTTAGCAACGAACAGTTGCTTTTCTCCCACCTACCCACCCATTCTTGCTTTTTCTCCTGACACAGCCAAAAAAGGTCCCAGTAAGAGCAGTGATTCTTTACTACCTCCCATGTGGGCATGTATTCCCCACTCAGTCACGTGTGGAAATACTGTGAAAGCACGTGTCCAAACTCAGGTTGCAAAATATGTATAAAGAAGCCTCTTGACCTGTTGGCTTGAGGAAAAAGTGCAGCTTTCCTTGTCCAGCTTCAGATCTGCTTGTGCCACCACCATGCACAGCTGTTCTCCCACAAGTCTGCAGACCACGCTCAAGGGAAATAGGAGAGGAGGGACAGAACCAGGGACCAAATGGTATTTCAGCATTTTGGGCATATCCCTGTGCTCTAAGCCAAGAGGCATGCGAAGTGCTCAGAGATGAACAACTGCTCCAACCACCCACAGCCAAAATGAAACACACTTGAACACGCCAGCCACTGACCCAACCCATCACAGGGTGAACTGCAAAAGGGTGTTATTGTAGGGTCAGAGCTGTGTCTTCTGCTTGGGAAATAAACATCGCTGCTTTGTCACGGTAGTTGCATAGAGGCAAGAGATGCTGCAGTTGTGCTCTATCTCTTTAACATTATCTCTTAATTGTGTGTTTGCAAGTGTTTCTGTTTGTGAAGGAGAATGAAGTGGGGTTGTCTGTCTGGGAGATATGGAGTACCCAAGGGACCTGCACCACTGCTAATTCCTTGAATATATGGTTGCACTTTGGCACCAAACAAGATTTTATCCCTCTCTTGGATGGAGAATGAATGTCAGTATACTAATGGTACAAATGGTGCAAACAGTGCAGGTGTGCACGTTTGCAAAGCAAAACAGAAGACTCTACCCAAGTGCCAGGGATGCCCAGATACACCACAAAAATCTGACTTTTGATGGAGAAGCAAAAGAATAATCACTCAGTTTGAAGATGTTTTCTTCTTTTTCACTTTTCTTTCAAATTTTGTAGAAATCTCTGGCACTCCAGAAACATTTGGCCTCTGACTACATTCCACATGACCACTTGATGCCTTCTGGAGAAACAGAACTTGGAGTCATCCATCCTTAAAAGCATCTGATGCTTCAGCTAAAGAATTACTGCTGGTGGCTGCTGGAACATGTCATACGACACATTTGCAGTGCTGTTTCTTTCCAATATATGTCTGTAATATGCATAAACATCTGTTTCAGTGTTACAGCGTGGCCAGATTTGATGGCTAGGATCCTGAAAAGATAGTTTGACGTGTGAGTCTGATAGAATCAATCAGGAATTAAGTTTCTGTAGCTTCTTCCTGATGCGTCTGTCAGTCCCTTAATTCTAAGATCTATGTTGTTTGTACTAGACTTCATTGCTTTTCCAGTACTCTTGACATTACATTTTGGAACTGAAGCCATCGTTCCCTTTTTATGACATTGTCACAGCCTGCAAAGGAATTCATTTTAGTTTTTTCCAAGTGTTGCAATTAAATAGTGCCTTCAGATTTGGTTAACTCCAAATTTAGATAGAAGCTGATGTTGTATGCTGAGTTTTCCATCACTGATGTTGTCACATTGGACAAGATCACCGTATAGATATCTGGCTGAAAGTGGACTTTGTTCACACGTGGAATCTTCCCAACCACCATCCTCAAGGCCAGGACCCACAGAGTAATGATAATGAAATGTCAGAGGAAAGCTCTGGAAATACCCATCCTCTAAAGATGCCCTTTGAGCACTGCCTACAGAATTGAGATATGTAATCCTTGGTTCTTGTGGGGCTAAGCAGCAAGATGATATTTGCTCTGGGACCTGAGGTCTTTTCAGCTGCTTTTTGAATTGAAAACAGCTGAGAGCTTCATATAGGCTGAGAAAGATCTGCCTTCAGCTCCCAGGTAGGAGGTGGCTTCTGCCCTAACTGGTGTGGCCACATGCCTTTCTTTGTTTTACTGCTGCTTTCCTGAGATAATGAACTTTTTTAGCTCTTTTTTTTTTTTTTTCCCCTTCATATGTTTGAAAAGCAATTACGCTCAGCATTTTTTTCCGCTGAGATGGTATTGGAAATCTGGTAGCTTTGGAGTCCCTGGGCACACATCAGCACCTCGTCACAACCTACTATGTTTTCTGCCAGGAATGATGTTGATGCGATGGTTCCCATTGAAGGATATTCCTCCCAGATAATTCCAGTTTCCAAGGTCCCGGGCTTTGAAGATAAACTTGTTGCTTGTTTGGTTTCTTAGCAACTTCTGCTTCACGGCAGAAATGCATTCCTGAGACCCCGCTCTCGCCGCTGCTTGGAGCTGAGATGTGCTCTGCTCCAGTGAAAACAACCACATGAAAATACAAGGGAAAAAAAAAAAAAAACTAGAGATGATTCAAAACCTCTATTAGATCCATTGGTTTCCCCTGGACTTTGTCATTAAAACACAAATCTAATTTTAAGAGCCACATCTGGCCAGCTCTAAAGGCTGACATAGCCTGGGCTTGGCTGATTGTTCAGATTCTTGTTGGGGAATTTGGCACGGATCCCAAAATAGGGCTAAATCAATAATCCCAGGTCAAGCACCCCAGCCTTTAACAGAGCTTTAATCCAGGCTGCATTCAGATGAAAAACCCAAAGGCCTAGCCTGCCATCAAACATGATGGGCAAATCAGTACCACCAGTGAGACCACTCCTGGTGTAAATCTAGAGAAAAGAGCAGATTTTGGCCACCTGTAAGGTATGTGAGTCTTAGCCTTGGTATTTTTAATAAAATGTTCAAAAGAACAAATGGCAACCCCACCTTAATCTGTGTCACATTTAGTGACAGACATGTATTTCATGATTTCTTCTGGTTTTTACATGCTCGGCCCCTACTTCAGCTGTGATTTAAGCACTCGAGCTTCAGTGTCCCAGGTGAACTCTGCAAGCTCAGATTCATTTTCACAGCATCACATTCAGGCAACTGAAGTGCAGAGCCAGAAGATATATTTGATTCTGCTTTGTATCTTGTTCTTTTTTTCAGGAGTTGCTAGCAGGGAGCCTGGTGCTGGGGGGAAAGATAACTCTTCCATTTGTGTCCCAGTTAAGAAGCAAAAGATGATTGGCTCTCCAGCTCAATGGAAGAATAGCAAAAACAATTAAACGGACAAAGAAACAAGCAAAAAAATCCCCGAATTGATAGCAAACAAATTTACCAAGTGACCCTAAAAGCAATAGGGCTTTCTGGTGTGAGGGAGCTGTGTCAGAACATAAGAGCAGGACAGTCCTTTACTATAGCAACTGCCACCCAACTTTCGGGAGGAAGAAGTCCCTTGCTTTTCAGCTAGCCAAGGCATTGCTGAAATGGTTGAACGGCACAAAAAGCAATGAGTAATTGATTTCAGGATTGAGTAGAGGTCCCAGAATCCCAGAGTTACACTTTTAGACAGTTATTTGGAATTTGTATAAAAAATTTAGTCAGACTTGTTAGTGATTATGTGAAGATTTTGTCCTATTTCTGTTAAATCAGAATGTTCTGATCTTGAGTGAATATAACACCGCATTGTTACAGCATGGCATTATGGTCCAGGGAACAAACTGAACTTATTGTTCCGTCTGAATTATATCATATTACTGTCAAAGATATAAATGCTGACACCTTTTAATTACCTCTGAGAGACTCTGGGAAAAAAAAAAAATGGCATCCTGAAAAAAAAAAAAAAATTGGCACCCACTTTGTTGGTTTTATCTTGATGTTCATTTAGAGCCATTCATGTAGGGCTGAGTCATAGGAGAGAGGCCGTAAGAGGAACAGAATCACGAACAAGCAGTATGGCTGTAGAAAACTGGAAGTCATTTAAAGTGTGCATTGCCTCCTCTCACATGGGCAGAAGCTGTTGGAGACTCTGGAGGGTCTGAAGCTGGAGAGAGTGTTTTTCTGCCTGAATAGTTCTGTGGATAGGCCAAAAATGACCTATGAGAGAGAAAGAGACCTACCCAGCAGTAGAAGAATCAGACGTATCATTGGGATCGGATGCAATCAGCCCTTCCCTGCCCAGGGCATCTCTAAATCTCACTTGACAATCTTTTCCTTCTGTCTTTAGGCAACGTTTTTCACCTCTGCTGAGTTAGCTCGAAACTTTTAATTCCATCCTGCTTGCGCTTCCAAAAACATGGTGAGGCAAGTGGAAACTCATCTCAGCGCAGGAGTAGAAGGGGATGGGGGGGCACAGCATGAATATTAAAGCATCTGCAGTTGTAAAATGTTGGGTTGTGTGTGAGAATATCACACCTCAGGCAAGCAGTGTGGTGCCAGAGCTATGCTGGAACGCGAGGTGTCCTGGGAGGGACGGGAGGGATGACATGGGCACTGCCATAATAGGTGCTCCTGCCCATACAGGACTCTGAGCTCAGCAGGAGATGCTCAGAGATGGTTTGGAAGAAGGTGCCCAAAAGCCATAAGAGGCATAAACCTGCTCGTGCAGGAAGCTGGTTCTCCACTTCTAGTGAGGCTGGCGCATGCCTGCAGGCAGAATTACAAGAAGAATTAAAGACACATTCACCCTCTCTGCACAGTGTTCCCATTTACCCTTGTTTGGTAAAGGACCTTCTGTGTTCCCTGGCCCAACCATTTGTGGCTCAGCTCAGAGGGAAGGGTTTTGGCAGCTGCTCTGCTTGCAAATGGTGACCCAGAACAACTGTCCCCCTTGGCTGAAATGAGGGAAGGAAGGGGTCAAGTCTGAGCAAAGCACCTTGTTCCTGAGCACGATAAGGGACCAGGAAGGTTGTGCAACCCCTGTTTGGAGATGAGAATGTGCCTGAGGCTTGGAGCTTTCTGAGATCAGTGTAAAATGGACACTCTTCGATGTGGAATACATAGGGTAGTTTAAGCCCTAGCAAGGTGTGATGGCTGCCAGAAGGAGCTGAAATGCATTAAATGTACAATGCAGGGATCCTCAATGGTGTGTTCGTGTAAGGAAAAAAGTAGGAAGCAGGTTATATCAAGGGAAAGAGAGAAGTGAAGCTGGTAGTGCTGTCATTTCATGGAAACCAAGTCTCTGCTTTCCACACCATACGGTCTTTGGCAAATAGACAGGAGAGCAGCATATTGTAATATCTGGAATAGCCGTATTTCCTTGGGGATCCTGTTATCACAGACCTTCAGCTCTAACTCAGAATCTACTGCCTATACAAATAAGCCTGTGATTTGCTTATGGGAATGCAGGTGCAGCTGTCCCTGCTGTAGGGACAAAGCAGACCATGGATCCCAACTGGAAGGATGGGATAATAGTGCTCTTGACTTCTGCAAAGGGCTTGATCCCTGCAGACAGGCAGCGCCTGGGCAATGCTCTCATTCCCTTGATGGCTTTGCCATGTTATTTAACTTCCCAATCTCTTATATGTCTGGTTGAAAAGATGCAATATCACTTGAGAGTGCAGTGTTGGAAATTTGGTTTTAGCTTCTCAGCAGTCTTTTATTGATGGCTGCTTCAGGTGTGCCTTTCTATGGAGATGGGTTTCTCCTGGATGATGTGTCACTGACGAGGGGCAGACAGAGCTCTGCCCAGTTTTAGAACTCGAGGGGACGATTCAGTCCTTTTGTGAGAGCTGATCAGCTGCAGTAAATAAAGTTGCAGCTCATGGGAGTAACAGTCAAAAGCTCATTATAACCTGCTTAGTGAGTCAGGAACTGAAGCGCTGGGAGAACTTGCTCTATCTTTCCTGTGTGCTGTTTTACTTTATCTTTTTGCCTGATTTGGTAAAAATATTGGATTCTATGGGGTTAGCTTTCTCTTTCCTTCCCTTTCCTTCCCTTCCTTTTCCTGCAGTGGGTGTGTAGGGACAGATGGTGTTTCAGTCATGATCTGCAAAAGCCAAGCAAGCCCATTGGGCACAGCACAAATAGAAGCAGGACTTCCGTGGGTTACTGTGCTCCGTGGCTGCTTGTTTGTGATTTGAGGATGTCAAGAAATCTTGGCCAAATGGCCAAAGTCCTCAGGTGCCATGAGAACAGAGGGCCCAGGAGGAGAAAGGGGACATGTCATGGAAAACTGTAGCAAGGACAAAGCAGCAAAGGTCTTTTTTCAAAGCTGGGTCAGTGGGGAGCAAGCTACCTTCAGCATACATCCAGGATGTCATTAGCCAATCTGTTCGCCTATGTTCCACTCCACCATACACACACAGCAGATTTCTTCATTTTGCTGAGCTCTCCAACAAGACAAGTCAAAAAGGGGAATCTGCATTCAGGTGTTACACCACCCTGTTTGCAGCAGCGAGTCTGGCATTTAATTGTTTTGCACTCCTGGGGAAGGGCCAGGAACTTTCAGGGAGGAAAAGGACATCAGACCAAACCTGGGATGCATGCAGGGAAGATATGGTATCTATTCATAAATTAATGCTCTTGACCAGTGGTCATCATTTCTTTTGCTATGGAAGATGATGAAGTTTGACTTGTGCAGGTCATCCCTTCTGTCTCAGTAGATACAATAGAGTTTTTATCCTTCTCCAGATGCCAAAGCATGTGCTCTTCTACAGCATATAAGTCCTGCATGAAGGAGGAGTTGCAGGACTGAAGCCAGGATCTTGCAGCTGGCCCTTTGGCCTCTCTAGCCAAGACAGAAATTGCTGCTGACCAGAGAAGTGTGGTGAGACAATGGAGAGAGGAGAGGTTTATTCAGCTGTGCAGTATGAGATGGGACAGCTCTGGCATTGTGGTGCTACTGGCTGTGCCCAGCATCATGACATGTGAGAATACATTCTTAGATACCCATAGGGAACCCAAGCAGGAGATGACAGAGCCATCCTGGCTGTCCCCATCCCCTTCTCCACCCCAGGAGCTCATCCACACTGACCCAGCCCCTTCCTCTAGCTCATTGCCTACAGATTCTGAGGCCTCTTAGACCTCAGCAAAGTTGCTCAGATCTCTATCAGCTTGGTTCACACACCCTCCAGGCTTGACATCAACAACCAAACAGCTTTCCCAAAGAAATTCCTCATCCTCATCAGGCTGCTGCAGTGGCACTGATTTATTTTCTTTTGGATAGATCTTTCAAGAATAAAGATCCTCTTGGTGCTTACTACAGTGGAATAAAGCATCACTGTGACCATGTCTCCACCGTTTACAACACTTCAGCCGGGACCCTGGCTGTTCTCCTAGCAGCAGTCAGTCTCTGAGTTACTATCCCACAGAGGTTTGTTGTTGGAAAATAACGTAATTGACTATGTCCCGTTTCCAATTTCACAGAGAAACGAGTTGTAAGAGTACATAGGGTACCCAGGCTGGCTGCTCCGGGGGTTCATTGTAAATGATAAATGCTGTAATCAGCACAGGAGCGTACAGTACGTTTCCTGGTCCTTTCTTTTCCCTGCAGGACAGCACTGTGACGCTGCAGCTGCCACGATGGGGCTGCCCTCAAAACCTCCTCCCCACCTTCCCAGCCTGGCTGCCAGTCAGGAGAGCTGACCTTTCCCTAAAGATTACCTATTTTTGTAGCTTCTCAGTATGGGGAGAAGAAAAGGCTGAAAGCTGCTCAGAGGCTTCTGAAGCCAGGCTAGTGGTTGTGGTGGAGACAGACAAATTATTTAGGGCAAGTTAAAAAGAAAAAGTGTCTTTATTTTTTTATTTATGACATGAAGGCAGTGGCTTGGTTAAGGCTGGACCTCATTCTTTGGTCTGGTGCTAACAAAGTGGTGCAGACCTTGGGGCCAAGGGCTCTCAAGGAGTGCTGTGCCTCAGTTTGGAAATGAAAAATACCTGGAACCACTTCTGGGTTCTCAGACCACAAACACAGAGGGTCCTGTGCTTATCAACCCTCTTTAAGCTCTGAAACATTGCAGCCAGGTGTGAGATTTGTGGTGGGGACAGCCCCTTTTGCGAGCCATCCTGGGGAGCTGTTTGGGATTCTGCTGTCAGGTCCTGTGCCCAGAAGCACATTCTGGCACCAAGTGGCTTGAGATATCACTCTACCCCAGAAGGTGGGCAAGGCTAATACGCCATTCTTCAGAACTGGTGAAAATGAAGCCTAGAGAGATGGGGTGACTTGAAGTCTGTCTCAGTACAAGGGCTGGTGCTTAACCTTTCTCACTCAAGTGGAGAAAAGGCTTTGAAAGTTGTGCTTGTCTCCTTCAGGTGTTCTTTTTAGATCTGAGAGGTGCTGGATGCACTTCCAGCTTGTGGATGCTTAGGAAGAAATGCTGTCCTCAAGGCAACACCCTGGAGACCCTAACTTGATCACAACTTTCCTGTCTCCTTGGAACTGCCTCTTATCTCCATGTGCAAAGCAGATGTTGACATCTTCCCTTGTGTGTGCGGCTGCATGGAGTCAGATATGAAGTGATATGCTTCATAACTGTCTATATCTGCATTAATTGCTATGCCTAGATTAGCAAGAGAGCAGTAGAAGAATATCAAGAGATCTATCAAGTTGGTGCTAAGGGCTTTGTATCTACACTGTGTGCAGCTCACAGTGCCTACTCCAGCTTAGATGAGAGGAGAGAGAAAATAAAATAAAATAAAATAAAATAAAATAAAATAAAATAAAATAAAATAAAATAAAATAAAATAAAATAAAATAAAATAAAATAAAATGGGAAAGGGGTAGGAGAAGGGGTAGGGGAAGGGAAGGGAAGGGAAGGGAAGGGAAGGGAAGGGAAGGGAAGGGAAGGGAAGGGAAGGGAAGGGAAGGGAAGGGAAGGGAAGGGAAGGGAAGGGAAGGGAAGGGAAGGGAAGGGAAGGGAAGGGAAGGGAAGGGAAGAAAAAAGGAAAGAGATTTTAAAAAAAGGAAAAAAAAAAAGCCCATTTCTGAGCCATTCTACTTGCTGGAGCACTATGGGGTGAGAAAGGCCAAGCCAGGGAGCTGCTGTGAAGGAGCATTACTTCTCCCAACCGAGAACATGAACATGGATGCAGCCCAAAGCACCTCAGGCCTGATTCAAGACTGAGCTGAAAGCTTCTCACTTACTGCTGTTCTCCCTGACTCAGGCCCCTAGGGCTTGTCTGTATGCAAAAATTAATCAGGATTAAGATGGGGCAGGAATTGAAGGTAAAGTAGCTCTTCTGGAATAACTTCACTTTGTAACAGAAAAGCCTCTGGACGGTTTGGTTAGGAAGCGTCGTGTTACATCACATTGCTGATGATGAAATGTGTTTTCATGAGAATGTCTTTGTGGTATTCAGTCACAATTATGCAGTGAATAGTTAAAAACACATCCATTCCCTGCAGGAGGAGAAACCAAGTTCCCTGCAGATTCAGGCTGCTTCAGGGGGTTGATATGAGCTGGAACAGCTCAAAAGGTATCACCATTCTTTTCTTTTCCTACACGGTAAGAAGGTGTATAAAACCCTACACGCCTCACGTGAAAGTGATGTGCAATGGCTGATGGAGCCTCAGTGCAAAGGGTTTCAGGGACACTGCTCAAAACTCATCCCATGCTGGCACCAGCCCAGATGCACTGCAGAACATCAGTTCCAAGTTGTGTTCAGAAGCATAAATCCTGCCTAAACGTGGCTCTGTGGAGGATCTAAATGCCCTGCTTGGTTTGAATTGCAGCATCATGGAGTGCAGGTGGTTCCTTCTTGTCAGTACCTGTCCCTCTGCATGCTCTGAGAACCACACATTTATGGATAAAAATACCACGGGACTTTGCTAACTTGGACATCATGGAGGGCAGTGATAAAAGCTGGAGGCCCACAAGGACCAGAGGACCTCCTTGTTGTACAGAGTGCAGGATATGACATGGAGTTGTCTGAGGATTCCTCCATCACAGAAACCAGAATGAAGACTTCTCCCACCCCAGTGCTTCTGCATGGCTTCGTTTCCCATGCCAAGTTTAAATATTTCTACCAATACACACCCTCTCCAAAAGAGCTTGTTTGCATTCAGCTCAAGCTGATTGTTCATAAGCAACAGTCCATAAGCATAAAAGCTTTCACTTATTATTTTCTCAGTTCTCTTACTATTTGTTCTGTGAGCAGATAACATTGATTTCAGCTTGCTCCCCAATTTTTTTTTTCAGTCTTGCACAAGGGCAGACGAGGAGGCAGAAAGGAACCTCCCTTCTCTGCCTTGAAATTGAGTCTACTATCAACCAGTTGAAGCAGAGGAACAAGCCCTTCATCATGCTATATATATACAGCCTGGCTGGAAGACTACATTTTCCTTAGCATGCCTAATCCCACAAGTATGTAGTGGCTTGCTCTACAAAAACCTCAGCTTTTCAGGTGCTAGAAAATATGCATGTTCCATGTTACTTGATAGTTTACTCACATCCCTGTCTCCTGGAGGCAAGTAATTGCTGAGCCTCTCAGCTTTCTTAAAAACTCCTCGTCTCTCTGCTTCTCCTGGGAAGACTAAAGCCTACTCTCCAGGTAACCCCATGCAAAGAGCAATAATGGACTCAGGATTTCTTCGTTTACATTTTTCTACTGTAAATTTGGAAGAACAGAGCTGAATTATTTTCTGTTCTCTTCTATCAGAAAGGCTGCCCTAGCTTCACAGACTGGCTCACGGTGCTGAGATGTACGCTGGATGCCCCCTCCCAAAAGCATTCAAGGCCAGGCTGGATGGGGCTGTGAGTAATTTGGTCTAGAGGGAGGTGTCCCTGCCTATAGCAGGGGGTTGGAACTACATGATCTTAGAGGTCCCTTCCAACCCAAACCATTCTATGATTTCCCACAGTTTCATTAAAAGAATGGGAAGGTCTGGTGAAGTTGGGTTTTGGTTATGGAGCTTATCAGAACCAAGGTATTAAAACTTATCTCTGCTTCCCTGCTGCAACCACCCTGCATTAGCTGGTCTCCAAGGAATCCATGAGAATCGAAGATGCAGGGAGGTGGGAAGGGCTTTTCTCCACCCAGAAACACATTCTGAGGTTTAAAAAATGGAGTGAAGTGGACAAACCAAATTACAGCACTTTCGTAACCTGCCTGACAGAGCTTACACAGCTGTATTCCCACTGGCAGCAAAATACCTGTCCTGTGCAAGAGCCAGCTCCAAGCATGTCCACTGCCATTGCATCATATGTAGGTTATAGGGTAATGTGCAGCCTTCTCTCACCCTCTTCTTCTGGAGCTGTACAAATGCTTCTTATTCATGCAGCTGTTCTTCTCACATCCCATGGGAGTGCTCTAAGCACAAAATGATTGTCACCCCTGCTCTTGTCCAGTGGGTATTTCATTATCCTCACAAAGAGCAGTAATTTCAACTGGAGAGAAGAAGAGGCACCCAGATCAGAGTACCATAATTATCGCAGTGGGAGCTCTCTCCTAGGATGCAGCATTCCCCAGTCAACACCAACAACACTGGGCTGTGGGTAGTTATCTAGAAATGTTATCACCTTCTTCTCCATCTTGTGAATGACTCCTCAGGCTCATGAGAACAATATAGCTTGAGATATGCTTGCATGCTTCTGGAAATGCTGAGATGAAATGCTTCAACATTTCCAAATTTTTTTTTTTTTCATGTAATCTGAAAGCATTTGAGGATATGCATCATATTTGGCAAATAACTGTGGCCACCCTGGAACCACAATTTTAGCAAATAAATGATTCACTGAGTAAATTTAGCTCATCTTAAATGTCTATTTATATCACTGCAACACACCCTGTCACTGTTGGGGCTTCACCATGTTGAGTCCTATCCAGAGCTTACGGCCAGACGTGCTCTACCACAAACAGAGCCCAAGAGAGGAAAATGAAGCCCTGCCTATTTTACAGGCAGATTTTTGCAACAGCACAGATGTTGCAGAACTGTTTCAGAACAGCCATGCCTTGCCCTATAAACGTATCTCAGATACATCACATTGTTGTGGGACTGGGAAACTGAGAGTTGCTGGACCAGTGTCCTTGCCCACCCCCTCTACCACCATTAAAGCAAATCCTGTCCTCAGAAAAGAGGAAATTCTTAGAAATCTTTGCCTTGCTCCAGCAACATCCTGCAAACTCGAACGGGTTAATCCCCTTTAGCCAGCTTACCCATAATGAAAGGTTTCACTCTTTGTCACCTAATGGCAGCCAGGTCTTGTGTCTAAAATACAAGCCTAGCTGCCTTTGCATGAAATGTTTTTAATCATCGTGGAATAAAAACCTTGCCTGGCTAGTGCCAACCAAAGAGATGTTTGTCTGCTCAGCAGATTTTATCAAAGCTTCCTTGATGTCTCTGCCTTTGTAATGCTAAGCACTTCACTGTTTGGCATATTTAAAGTAGGATGCGGTACATGTGAAGCATTTCACAGAGCGATGATGTATCGAGTGTGCTTTAGGAAGTAATGAAAGCAGCAGACTCATGATTTTTGAGCTTTTAATTACTTATTAAGTGGCATGACATAAAGGCTACGGGGGAGATTTTTTTTCAGCATCCAACTTATTGACTTTGAAGTCGGTGCCTAAATACCCTTTGTGCTTTTGAAACTTTCCGTCTGCTCACAGGGGAACGCGTTGCCGCTCTGGGCTTCGTTTCACGCTGACCACATTTGTTCAGGGCAGGGGATGGGAGTCTGCTCAGACACAGGTCTCTGCCTTCGAGGTGGTGGATAAAACGAGGGACAGACTAAAGACGTGCCTTCGGACAAAGGATGGGGGAGAGCCTGGAGAGAGAGCAGAGCCTGGAGCAATGAGTTCTGACCCGGCCTGAAAAATGCCAGCACTACAGGGGGCAAATAACCATAGCAGCCCCCGGGGTGCTTTTAATGAGCTGAATTGCAGTCTGAGTCCAGCCTTCCATCACTCACAAGCCGCTGCCACAGCTGGTTTTAGCAGATGTCTCCTCCGACAGAAAGGATCCGGCAAAGCGCAGTGGTTGACCTCGCCGCCGTCTCCTCTGGGTCGGCTCTGACCGCTGTGCCTACAAATAAATGATAAAGTCAGGAAAGGCCAAAAAGAAGAAAAGATTCTCAGATTTGCGGTTGTGTGTCTGTAGGAGTTTCTCTTTCTTTCGTTTTTTCTTTGTTTGTTTGTTTGTTTTGCTTTTTTTTTTTTTTTCTGTTTTTTTTTTCCTTGTTTTTGACTGGTTTGTTGTTGTTGTTTTTTTCATATGCAGGTTTGTTGGGGAGTGAGAATGTTCAGTGTGGAGAACAGGAGGCTCAGGGGGGACCTCATTGCTTTCTACAACTCCCTGAAAGGAGGTTGTGGTGAGATGGGGGTCGGCCTGTGCTCCCAGGTAACAGTAATAGGAAAAGAGGTGATGTCCTTAAGATGTGCCAGGGGAGGTTCAGCTTGGATATTATGAGCAATTTCTTCTTGGAGTTGTAATGCTTTGGCTCAGGCTGCCCAGGGGAGTGGTGATCTTTCATGTTCAAAAGAAAGAGAGATGTGGCACTGAGGGTTGTGGTCAGTGGGCATGGTGGGATGGGTGGATGTTTGGACTAGATGATCTTAGAGGTCTTTTCCAACCATTATGATTCTATGATTCTATATTTTTTTAATGTCTTCTGAGTAATGCAATGAAAACCTTTCCTCTCATTTATGTTCATGATAACGCAGGAGACCATGGCCTCCTGGAAATGTTTCTCTGTGATGGAGAGAATGGAAGCAGATCATTCCCACTCTGCTTTCTGGATCAATACTCTGCATCACTGCTGGGATGCCCTTCAGAGCAGACATCTGTTGGTTCAGAAGGCTGGGAGCTGGCCCAGAAGTGAGTATATCTCTTTTTCACGAGTTCAAGTGATTCCAAGAAAATCTGATGGATCACGAACCCAAGCTGCTCACTCTGGCATCAGAGGTTGCTAAGTTGGCTGGGGGTCATGTCAAAGCTGGAGATGTTTACATTGGGAAGAAATTCACCCTGCAGCTGTGCAAAGCACCCTCTGGAGGAGCGGTGCCATTCTGGCATCTTCAATCAGTATCAAATGCTCCTTTCCAATAAAAAGAAAAGGAAGGAAAAATTGAGAAAAAGGAGGGATGGCTGCCTGCTGAAATATCACCCTCCCCACTGACAGACAAATGTGCACTCTGTGTATTTTAATCCTCACTGAAGAAAAAAGCAAAGCCACAACTTCCTATGTTCAGTAAGTGACCAACATAAACATACAAAGGCTGAAGTGCATTTTTATCCCTTGGAAGAGCTTTCTTTAATTAGGACAGGCACACTGCTCAGTCCTAGCAACGTCCATGCACACAATCTGATTAACCCACTTCCTCTAATCTTTGAGGCCTTTTCAGATCTTTGGAAAATAAATAAATAAGTAAAAACTCGGTGAGAAAGAGTAAAATTCACTATCTTTATATCAGATTTCTTTCTTCTATCAGCATTTTTGCTTTGTGATTTTTGTTCTCCCCAAGAATGACAAATACCAATGTTCAGCTTCTTCCATGGGGAAAATCTATTACATAGAACCAAATAAGTTTGAAATAGAGACTTTGAAGATGCCAGCTAGCAGGCACTCAACCCTGAAGGTGCTGTGAACAATTGACTTTTAGGTCTGCAGTATCTCCAGGGATCCAGCGTTGCTCTTGGACAGACTGTGGTGGAGGTGGCACAGTGCCTAGGTCATGCTGAGGTCACATCCAGCTCCACCAGCAGCCAGAACTGAGCCTTTCCTGTGAGCAACACCCCAGAGGGATCCTATACAGTGAGTGAGTGGGATCAGCCTGCCTGTAAAGTCATAGAATCACAGAACATCCTGGGTTGGAAGGGACCCATGAAGATCACTGAGTACAGTTCCTGGCTCCACACAGCACATCGAATCATAAAATGAATAGAGAAATATACATGACACTGAATACTCCTTTTGTCTTAAATATTCCTCAGACATACAGCTGGAAAACCCGGAGGTGGGAAAGCAATTATTGGTTTGCCCTGCAAACTGAGGGCACTCCCAACTCTCCCCCATCACACGAACATCCCTTAGCTGTAGGTCAATAGGTTGGCCAAGGAGGAGTCAGCTTTTTGAAACTGGGATGTTGCACATTAAAGAAGGTAAGTTCAATTAGATCTAAGGGAAAAAAAAGGAAGTGGCAGCTCTTAGGCCTCCCCCCAAGATCACCATTGAGAAAGCTCACTTCCTAAGCGATGCTCACCTACACTGTGTCATCTTTGGTTGTTGCTCATGTGAACTGATGATTCTTCAGTTGCATGTGCAAATGTGCTGTGAGGAACTTCCAGATTCGGTGAACTGGCTCAACCAAATCCTTTCATTATTTTCCTTTACCAATGGAAAACCAATGAAGGCTCTTCAGAGGTTGCCAGGTTGAATGTTTCCCTTAGGAGCTTTCCCATAGTGTCTGCTTTTAAGATTTGGACACCAAAACATCTGACTTTGAAATACACGGGTGCCTCAATCTCATCTTGTTGTCAGTAGTCAGTGGTGAATTAGGGACAAACAGGGAGCTCTTAAACTCTCAGTTATGATGGGGGAATTTCTACACATCTGAGCCATGCATTCACCCTCCCTTGCTAGCAGTCTGCATCCACCAACATGACCATAACATGGCAGAGGGCCTTTCAATGCTTCTCAATCTCTGGGACTTTCTTAGAAATACATATGTGCATTTTTTTTTTTTTCTTGAGGGAAAGCAATGAGAATTTCCCTGCAGAGGCCTGAAGGAGAAGTTGGCTTCTGCACACATCTGAGCTCCTTACTGCTATGTCCTCCGCACTGCAGATCACAGAATGCAAGGTAAAACTGGAAAAAAAAACAAAGAGCGGTGGGAAACATCTCACATCACTGTTTAACTCTGCAAGGAGCAGTTCAAAACCAGGAAAGCCAGCAGAGTAGCTGAATTTTTATCTCGTCCTCATAATCAGAAGACTTTATGTTTACTTTGCACATAATTCATGGTAATAGGGTGTATCATGAAACTTTCAGGGCCCAAACTGTGCTCTTGTTGTGCCCAATTTTCACCCATAGCAGCTCATCTAGTGCTTAAGGCCAAATTGGATGGGGTCCTGGGCAGCCTGATGTGGTGTCTGATTTGGTGGTTGGCATTCCTACCCATGACAGGGGGTGGAACTGGATGATCATTGAGGTTCCTCTTAACCCAAGCCATTCTGTGATTCTATGATTCAACAGTTTCTATGATCTGGAGTCACCCCAGATTGATGTCAGTGTAGCTAAGAGCAGGACGTGATCCTCTGTCTCTTCAAATGAATAAGATCAGAGGGTTTAGACACTGATTTGCTCTCTTCTTATTTAGTGCTATTATACCAGTACAAAAGCTGTGGGATCCTATCTGTAAAAGAACAGGAATTAAATTGATTTATTTTCTCTTCTTTTCAGAGCAACATTCAGTGGGTGTCAGCTGAGAGCGGCTCGCCTTCCCTCCTCAGTCAGGCCAACTTTCGCATGAGAGATGAGTAGAAGCAAGTGGGATGGCTTTGTATTATCCATTACAGGAACTTGGAGGCCATCATCAGCCATCTCCGCTTCGAGCATCTCCATGAAAGCTGGCAAAGCAGAAGCATGCAGCCTACGCGCATCCAAGAGCGTGTGCAGAAGGGGAGGTTAGCCTGGCATCGTGTTCGCTGTGTATTTAAAGAAGCGCAGAGACTCCAGAGTAGTTCCCCATGTGGACATACACATATGTTCACACTCCCACTTCTTTTAGTGTCTCTGAAATAAGAGAGCCTTTTTTTTTTCCCTTGCAGTTGATTTCTCTTTAGAAGAATTGAACTGTGAGGAAGTGACTGCTATTCCCACGGAGAGGAGTGATGTCTCAGTGCTTACTTTAGATGGCTGTATCCAGGCAGCATCGCTGAACATAGTCCCCCCACATCATACTAGTAATTAAAGAGCAGCCCACTGAGGTCTGGAGCTTTGCATCTCCTCCTACAGCAGATACCTAAAATACAGCAAAGGAACTGCACCCCGAAGTGCCTATTACTCTCCGCTGACCACCAGTATCTCAGATGCTGATACATGCATTTGTGCAAGTGACTCAAAACTGAAGTGCACACAGAGGCAGAGATATTGAGCAGATCTGTAGGGCCTTTCAGCAGGAACCAAGCTATGGGTCTTTCCTCCCTGCCTGGATGAGTTGTATTGCTACCCAACTGATTCAAGCTTTTCTTCCCACTTACAGGGTCCACTAGTTCCATTACATGGTCCCAAAATGTAAGGATACCTTACTTGTCCTATTCAGGAAGGACTTGGCAGTGGTGAGGCCATCTTTCAAGTGCTGAATTCAGTTTGGACCCCTCACTACAAGAAGACATTGAGGCCCTGGAAGGTCTCCACAGAACAGCAAAGGAGCTGTGAGGGGTCTGGAGCAGAAGTGTGATGGGGAGCAGTTGAGGGAGCTGGGGTTGTCAGTATGGAAAAGAGGAGGCTCAGGGAGACCTCATAGCTCTATACAACTGCCTGAGAGGAGGCTGTGGTGAGGTGGTTGGCCTCTGCTCCCAGGTAACAATAAGAAAAGAGGCGATGTCCTTAGGATGTGCCAGGGGAGGTTCAGGTTGGATATTAGGAAAAATTTCTTCTCAGAAATAGTGGTAATGCTTTGGCACAGGCTGCCCAGGGAGGTGGTGCAGTCACCATCCCTGGAGGTGTTCAAGAAGAGGGTAGATGTGGCACTAAGGACATGGTCAGTGAGGATGGGTTAAACTAGATCATCTTAGAGGTCTTTTCCAACTTTAACAATTCTGTGTTTCAATGATTCTATCGTATACAGAATATATCTGTATAGTATTGCTGCAGTGTAACTTTCCATGTAGACAAGTGATCTGTGTAGTTCAGTGCATCCAACCTGACAGCCTCTGAAGAGCCTTCATTGGTTTTCCATTGGTAAAGAAACATAAATAAAGAGTTTGGTTGAGCCAGTTTACATGATCTGGAAGCTCCCCACAGCACCTGTGCACACACAGCAGAAGAATTCCTAGTTCATATGAGCAACATGTAGAGATAAGATGACACTGTGTAGGTGAGCAATCTTACACAGAGACCCACAGAGAGGGCATCTTTTATTCTTCCATCCAGAGACTTTTAGCTTCAATGGGTGGTGGTTTTTAGATCTTGAGGCCTACATGTTGTCCTACATGTAGCCAAGGTGAAGCCCTGATGATGACTGTTTGGGTAGTGGAGGTAACTCTCTGAAGGCTCTGTTCCTGAGACAAGTGTGTCTGCAGCTCTGGACATCATGCTTGTAGCAGAAGATATTTGCAGAAGTGTGATCCAGGGATATCTGATAACCATTAAGTCACTATTCACATGGCACCTTTTAAAAGAGCTGCTCTGAAGGCTCCATGAGCGTTAATGAAGCCTTCCTACCTGTGCAGGCTTTGCTGTCTGAGGCAAGCGAGTGGCTTCAGAGCTCGTGATGGGGATGGGGCCAGCTGCTGCCTCCTGCCTCACACTGCTAACCACAAAGCATCCCCTCCCCTTTGTCAGGAAGGCTAATCCTGTAATGTGACTCTTGAGCAATGTTCAGGAGCAGGAGCCCAAATAAAACCCTTCATTCCGAAAGAGCGTATATGAAAATGAAGATAAGGCTCAACAAGTTGTAACAGATGCCTGTTAATTAGTCACTGCAAGGCGCTTTCAAACGTGAGCTGTGTTTCAGCACACGAGCCATCCACACGGGCTGCTGTCCGCTCTCGTTGCTGGGGGTGATTGAGGAGTAAGGGTAAGTCTGGGCACTACTGATTTTGGTTAAACTCCCAGACCTGCCACGGCCAGGCAAGCCCTGCTTGCTCTCTGCCATTGAACCCAGCCTGGTGTTACAAAGGCAAGAATTTGCGTTGTGCAGTTGCAGATAAACCCCAGCATCAGACAGCTCTGTGGGTGCAGAGTAACCTCAGGAAAAGTCAGCCAGGACAAATGCTCTGTTCTATAAGCACAGACAATACACACCGGTACCTTTTTATTACTTATGTCGTGACGCTTACATTTTATCTTCACTTCTATCACATATTTCTGAACCCAGTAGTAAACAGTTTCTCCCTCTTTCATAATCCTTAATGATACAGGCAGTTTTTTTTCCCAACTCCTTAAGATTACCATTTAAATTAACTATATAAATCAGGCCCTGGCCTCTATTACACAGGAAAACAATCGGGTTCTGTTTAACTTAGGAATCTGCAGTGTTTATAGATAGACAACCCTGAAGGTAAGTTACTAAACTAGTTTCTAGTTGCATTGATCTGCTGCCAGAATACATAAATTATTAACTGAGAAGTAACTCCGGAGAGTGTTGTGTACTTAAGTTCATATTTGGTAGAGCTCGGGATCAGTGGCTTGGCCATAAGTAGACACTAGGAATATTAATCACTTTCAAGTAGAATTCTATATTTTAATTGCTGAGAGGAGACTTGGTTCTTTCGGCGTCTGACAAAGGAGCTCTCCCTGCCTTTGTTGCTGCTCCCGCCGATGGGAAAACTCCCACTGGTTTCCCCGAGGACGCTGGCATTGTGTCGGCAGGAGTTTGACCAGTTTTGGCTCATCAGACAGCCCACATCCCTCTACCACATAAATCTCTTTCCTTTGAACTACAGCTACTCAAAAGTGAGTGTGCTGTCACTGTGCAGAGCAGCGCGCTGGTGAGATGATAGCGTTTTCTAAACTGCACGAGCCACTCAGCATACCTGACAGTGCAAAGGTCTGGATGAAGAACACTCATTTTTGTGTTAACCGTGAACTCGACCTGAGTTTTATTGCCTTTCAAAATGTGGAGGCTTGTGGAAAAGAATAAAATTAAGTTTTGTGGCTGCATTTCCAGGGGTTGGGACAGTGCCTTCTTGAGGCATCCTGGCTGTGCTGGTGGGCTGGCTGAACTAGAGGACAGCGTATGCAAGGAATGCAAGCATCTGGTCCCTGTGTGGATTTAATGCTAATTCCACTTTGCCTCTCCCACTTCCTCGGAATACATCTCTTCCCTGCCAAACTGCACTACAGCAAGTGGCTTGGAGAGAAGTTAAACAGGAGGCTGAGCACTTCTGGTCCCAGCTGGGCAGATATCTCTCCACACTTCACCTTTCACTGGAAAACTACTACAATTTAACTTTCTCTTCATGCCACGAGAGTTCACCGTATTCGAGTGCACAGATCCTCTCTCTGTATGTCATTTAGCACTGTGGAGATGGGGCATACACGTCAGTGGTATTTAAGCATTAAAGTATCTTTAAGGAACATGGACATACAGATTTGCATGCTACCACAAATGGAAAAGCAAGGAATGAAGCCCAGTTATCCAAAGATTTGTTGTAGCTGCCAGGCAAACTACAGGCAAAATTGACAAGTGTTGTGAAGTTGCAGGCATTGGTTTGGGCCATCCTGGCCACCCTATCTCTTCTTCTCATGGTGCCTTCTCCAGGGGGACCCAGTCTTGCAAAAAGCAGCCTGACAAAAGATACAGTTCCATCCTGAATTCCTTTAAGAATAACACAGGAAAGGTCTTTCTTGTATTAATGTGGCTTTTACCTGCCAGAAATGGAAGTAGAAATGAATCCAAACATTTCAGAAATTCAAACGTTCTGCTCCATAGATCTTGAAGGGCCTGGACACATTTTTTGCCACACTTACTTAAAACTGCAATGATGTGGGCGATGAAGTCTCTGCTGAAGTATTGTGCCAGCCCTGTATGTTTTAGTTTATTCCTCGTCAGTGTTATCAGGGTAAAGTGGAAAGTTTTGTGGTTATGGTTTTGAGTATGTTGGCAGACATCTGCTTTGCCTCCATAACCCTCAGCAAGATGCTTCATCCTTCTGTTACCGTGCTTCCCTAAAAATAAGGGCAAGAAAACATCCCCTGCCCCAAGAACAGCATCTGAGAACAAATGCTGCAGGTATTAGAGAAACTCACATGCCACAAAGATGGGGAACCATCCAGGTGACAAGTTGCTGCATCCCCCTGGTTGCACCAACATGGAGCAAAGGAGCTTAACACAACCAAAAAGGTGTGAAGGATTGGAAAGTTCAAAAAGCCTGAATAGTGTCACAGATTCTATGCTGATCCTAGTGTCTGTCTTCCTACAGTGCAACAGATGAAATGCAGTTAAATGTCATATTATCCAGGGCTTTTGCTTCACTGAGTGATCTTCAGAGAGATAAGGGACAGGGCAAACATGGCACTTGTGAGCTGTCTGTAGGCAACCATTCTGTGGCCCAGGAGCTATTGATTACCAGATGTTAGAATTTATTTATTCTTCCTGAAAAGATTTCTGACAATCCAGAGTCTTTTACAGAAAAAAAAAATAATAATAATTAAGCTCATTTGAAAGCTCTTCTTCCCTCTCCAGTTCTTTAAATGTAGCTGGTTGCTGAGCTGTGAAATACAACATCTTTTTAAGAGCCCCAAGATTTTTGCCCAGAAGGAAGAAAACAGTGTTCAGGTTTGTCCCTTGAGGATTTAATGATCACATTGTAAATTTCTCTAGAGAAATGAAATAGCAGTCAGTGGATAATATCCCATCTAATGTTGTTATTTGCTTGTTTGTTTTTTCTCTTTCCTTTTTCAAACACTCAGCCTCCCTCTTCAAAGATCTTGGGTTGTCTGTGCAGTGGGAGGATGCTGGGGCATGGGCTGATGTGCCCTTCACAGACGACCCCATGCAGTCAGATAAGATTCTGTCTCCATCTTCCATCATTTTATTTGTCTGAAACTCATCTGTGCCCTGAAAGAAACTGTATTCAGTGCCAGAGCTATGGAAATAAGGGAATGTTCCTACATGGGTGGTGAGAGTACCCCTATCTCTGCCCCTTCTGCATCACAGCAGGTCTTCACCAGGAGGAAGAGTTTGTTAGTTTGTAAAGTTCACCCACCAGCTGAGATGCTCAGTCTCATTTCTGGGCACAGGCAGATGCGTAACAACAGTTTACAAAATGCAGTGCTTTTTCCCAAAGGCATATGTGGAGCAGAAGGGAAAACAGTCTGAGAGGTGAAAGCACTCGAGAGGCTGTGGCCAAAATTGATGTATAAGAGGTGGCTTCACCTGAATCCTTCTTTTGAAGAACAGAACTTTGGGGTTAGAGCTGCTACTTGTGGCAGTGGCTTTTCTGTGAGCAGTATCTTTAACAACTCTGCACCACATTAATGCTACAGGAGGAGGAACTCATTATTTACAGGAGTATCAGCAACTCAGAACTGAGGACTTTCCCAACAGATGCTCTGAAAGTGCTGATGTATTACTGCTGTTTTTAACCACAACCAACAGGTGACTCTGAGCCCCTTGGTGTCCAGACACCCGGACACAATGACCCCTGTAAGTCTGTCTGGATCATCAGAGCTGGTGAATATCTTTCAGGCAGCAAAATGACTGGATCTAGGGCACGAGGAGAACCAAGCCTTATCCTCACACCCACATGTCTGCTGAGCCTTATTTTGCAAAGCAGCAAAGACGAGTGGTTTAGGTATCTTTGGGCAGATCTCATTCTTTGTTCTCTGTGCTCCTCGCTGCCTCATTAGTCACGAACACCATGGGCTGTAGGGCATAGGCAGTGGTAGTGGCCTTGCTCCTGCCCTCCTATTGATCAGGGTCTTCTTCAGCCCCTCAGCACACTCCAAAAGAATCTGGTTACCTTCTGCCCAGTGAGCCGGGCTCCATCATTCACTAAATGTTGTACATTGCTTTAGAAAACACAGAGCACCAGCACTTTGCCTGCTCTTATTCCTCCAAATAACCCATTTCTGCCTATGGGTACATGGCCCTCAAAGGAGCTGTTGAATACCTGACATGAGACAAAACATTGGACACTGGCTCTTGACTGCGGTCTCTGTCTACATCTTAAGAGAAAAATAAGAGATACTTCACAGTACACTTGGAGAAGGGCCCAAGCCACAAATTCAAATACGAATGAAGACAGAAGGTATTTGGCTCAAGGGTTTTGGTTCTAGTCCTTAAATAAAGCAACTTAATTTACAGTGTGCTTGGCCCAAGGGAGCTTGTAAGAACGAATGGAAATCCACCAGAAGTTACAAGTTTCATATGGAAATCTGTGGATAAGAGTCCTTCTGCCTCCGCTATGAAGACATTGGTCCTAATCATCAGCACAGAGCCTTGTCATTTAAATCACAGCTACAGCATACTTTCACTTGACATTGGCACATACTGTCTCTGAACACCTACAGAACAGTTTTATAAATATACTTTGTCCAGGCAGCTCGCAATCCCAAAGGATAAATTAATAATGAGCCACATATACATAGGCGCAGCGTTTGGAATTGCATAACAGTTTCAGAGATGAATAATCCATGTGAAGTTGGGCAAAACTGTTTTGTGTCAGGTTGTCTATCAATGGGCACATTCCCATTTTGTGCTGCTCGTGTTTGCTAGATTGCTGCACTGATGGGGTGTGACTCATTTTAAATCTGGCTGACATTGCCTAGCCCAGCAGCATCCCAAACAGAGCCCTGAAAATGCAGTGAATTCACCATTTCCTCTCACTCTTGTTTAGAGAGATTTGAGCAGCCTCTTTGCATACAATATGCTCCAGGGTGCAGGGTGTACTCCCTATCTCGGTCTTCTCATTTTTTTCATCTTTGTGGTAGGAGTATAACTCTCCTGGCTTTGCTCTGATTTTTACAGGAAAATAAGTAAGAGAGCATCAGGAGAGAATGGCATTTGAATTTCAAAGCTTTGTCCCAGACATGCATCCACTACAGGGAGCCAGTGGGACCAAGCATGTTTCAGAGCAGTCCAACGATCACTTAGTACTTGTGAGGTCTCCACTGGAGTGTCCCCACTACAAACCAGTGACAGAATCTCAGGTTTTGAGCATCAAACTGTGGTGGCATCAGCTGAGGGTGTGACAATAAGTGATCTCACATCCCTGACAACCAGATTAAGTACTTGAAACTAACAGAAGCTTCCCCCCCCCCCCCCCCAAAACTGGGACCACTCTTACAAATGTTGGCAAAGGACTTTAACAAAAATAGAGCAGCAGAAGTCACTTCTAAACTATTGCATCAACATTTTTTTTTAGTTTTCTTCACCACCTACTGAAGCCAGGCACTCTCCTGTGTTTGGCAAAGCCTATTTTCTTCTTTTCTGCTCCCAGCTCATCTGAAGGGAAAAGGCTCAAGGTGGAGATGGTAGCACGGGCACAAACCTGCCTGCTTTGTGAGCAGAGATAAGTGGCTTCAAATTTCCATAAAGCCAGGGTTGCCTCCAGCCAAGCCAATGACAACTTCTGCTTGCCACCCCCCAGGCACAAGGCAAGGGGTAGAAAGATGGCAAGAGCCAAAAATGGCTTCAGCCTCCTCTGCTGGGGCAAGGAAGGACGTGATGCAAGGCCTGGAGTAAGCCCTGACTTTAGCCAAGGGCTCTAGAAGCAGTAAGGGTGTTTCAGCAGTTTTTTAGATATTGCTGGGAAAAACAACAGCAGGGTTGTACACTGTGCAGATGTTCCTGCTGGAAGGATCTTTAAATGGTCCCAGTGGTCACACTGACCTACTTTGATCCAGGTCTTCATCAGTTTTAGGATGTTCTCTTCTCGTATTGCCCTGGGGGCAAAGCAAGTAGCTTGACTCCAGATATGCATCAGGCTCCCTGAATCTCTCAGTCTGCTTTGAACTTCTTTGAATCTCCATGGTCTGAGAGGCCAACCTCTGCTTCAGAGCTCTCTTTACAAACAAGAAAAAAATATAGAATTGTTTGGGTTAGAAGGGACCTTAAAGATCTAGCTCCATCCCCTTGCTGTGTGCAGGGTTGCCAATGAAAAATGAAATCACATATGGGCTACAACCATTGGCAACCTGTTGGTACTGATGGCAAACAAGTTGCTTTTCTGGTTGGCAATAACCAGCTGCTTGCAATTCCAGATAGCCAAACCTGCACCTATGGAATCAGAGTAAGGGTACAAGTAGCAGAGAGCAGACTGTGAGCAGCAATGCCTTCACACCATGGTAAATTCAAATTGTTTAAGTGGATTTCTTTCCATTTCCTCCGATATATATTTAAAATCATTAAAATCGTAATTTGGTCTCTAGTACAAGTGTGCTGTTTTGTTCTAGGGCCATGGGGATATTTTCTGCCCACTGCTGGGTAAGCCAGCCATGCTGTGCCTTTAACTGTTGCTGGCTGCAAGAGAGCATGGGCTGCATGGGGATGGCAAGTGGCTGCCAATGGAGACCTCACCCCACAGCTGTCAGCACAGTTCCCAGCCAGCTCTGCAGTGCCCTGTGCCAGCTGGATGAAGCAGCAGCCCTCTGTACCCAGGGAATGGTGTCCATGCTAACCCTATCTGCACTCCATGCCTGTCCCGTGTTCTGGCTCCAGGGCTGTGTTTCTCCCTGCCATGGGCTGTTGTTCCCTCTCCTCCTGGGACAGGGTGTCCCTGTTACTGGCAAATCTCCTTATCTTTAGTACCTGGCAAATCTGCCTTTAGGCTCTGCTTGGGCGTGCTGCTCCAAAGCCACCTCCTCCAGAGGATTCCTCCTGGTTGTTTTGCTGGCACATCATGTCCTCCCAATAGGGCAGATTGGGTAGCTGTAAGGTTGTCCCCAGATCATGTTGAAATGCCACTGTTTGCAATGGGACAGAGTTTTTCGGTTGGTAAATGAGTTCTGGAAAGTCAGTTGGAGTTTGGACACAGCAAGTTTCATGCAGCAGCTCCTGTACATTAGGAATCACTCAGCAGGACAGGTGGATTCCCAGTGTACAGGAGGACTCTTGGCTGGTGCTGGAAGGGTGACATGAGCTGCTATGGTCAGAGCAGGAATGTGTGGTCTTTTATGTACCAGCATGAATAAGGTCATGTGCTGGCCAACAACGTTTGCTGATCTATCGAGTGTCAGGGCATCAGTAAGGTGAGGAGAGCAGGTAAAGGTGTGAGAATAGCTCATTTCTCAACACTCTCCCATTCGGTGACTTCCTCCCGTTCATTTGCTCCATCCCTGAAGGTGATCAAGGCCAGGTTGGATGGAGCCCTGGGCAATGTGATCTAGTGGGTAGCAACTCACTAGATCAAGAACTGGATCATCTTCAAGGTCCCTTCCAACCCAAGCTGTTCTCTGATGCTATGATGCTGTGATTCTATGATTCAGTGACTCAATTATCCAATGATTCAGTGATTCTGTGATGCCATGATTTGATTTCCCTGTAGTCTTCCTCAGGCTCTCCTTGATCCTCAGCTGCTCTAAAAGCAGAATCTCTCTGCCAAGGTGGAGAGGGTATGGCTTATTTACTCACCAAGTATCTCACAGTGCCTGGGCACAAGGAATCATCCCATGACACTGACTAACAAACATAGAGCAGCATCTCTTCATGCTTGGACATCATCTATCTCAGGCTGAGATGGGGACTAAAGCAAACGTAGAAACAGTGGTAACACACTCTGACACTGCTGCTCTGAAGAGGGACATGGAATGATCACCTAGACAGACCCCAGTTTTGTCACTGCCATAGGAGCCCCATGTGCTTGCTGCTGAGATGGGAACTGAACAACTTTTCCATCTCAACACAATGCACAGAGCAGAGAGGCAGTTGTGAAAGACAACTTGGGAAGAATACAAAAACTCAGTTGGAAATTTCAATACGCGTATCCACGAGACAAAACCCAAGGCCCAGCTCACACCAGGATGCTGGCATTTAGCAAGAAGAGCTCCTTTCAGCTCTCCAGGGAAAGTGGCAGGCACCTCAGCTGGTCCCGCTCCCAAAGCGTGACGCCGGTCATCTTGAGCAGTACCCAGCTTCCACGTGTCTTTGCTCATGTTTGCAGACTTTTGAGGGTTGCATAATTTTCCCGTCCTACGTTGTGCCGTGGAGGGTGGACACAAGCATTCTTCCAGCCCCGGGGTCAGATTGCTCAGCCTTTGAAGATAGTTTCTCAGAGTCCTTGATCCTGATTTTCTTTGCCTCTTTGAAGTTTCTCCTTGATGTGTGTGCGTATCTGGGTGACTCAGTTCCCTCCCTCTCCAAGTGAGATCAGATCTTGTTTGCCAGCTTTGTCTCACGTCCCCCTGTGTAGATAGATAGCTGCTAGATTGCTGTGTGTCACCTCTGGCCACTGTGTCCACAGGCTCTGAGTTTCTGGAGGACACTATATTATACTATAATATATTGTCCTGCTCCTTGTTGTTGGTAGGATGTTCCACAGGCATGGAAGGCTTTGAGACATGTCTGCTTTATGGATGTGGAATTCTACAGCCCAGCACCATAGGCCCCAGGTTTCCTATTAACCTCTGAAATGGCGTGCTTCCCTCTCCTTTCCCAGTTTAGTGTGCAGAGTTCCAAATCACCTCCATAAGAGGTATCTAAGAAAAGTTCCTTTGCCATCTTTTCTCCTCATTCAGGGGCTTCTCCCTTGCCCATGTCTTTTTCTGGAGAACTTTCCACCATCCCAAGGATGTTCCAGCATGCTAGAAGCAGAGCTGTTGAGATGACCCTTAGCAAATTCTGACTGCCCAGGGCTTGCTGACCCAAAGCCACAGCTAGCAGAAACTTTACAGCAGATGTTGCCACAACAGGCCAGATCCAGACACAGGAATAGAGAGGAGGTGCCCTTACCTGCCATCCTTTAGACCTAATTTAAGTCTTTATTTTGAGAAGGAAATAGCTCCAGGTCACAGAAAGCCAGTGGACAATTTCAGCATCCTCACCATATCCCAGCCCTGCAACTCTGGCCTCAGGCCCATTTTTCACCAACATAGATATTCATGCTCAGGGAAACTGATTACCCGTCCTTCTCTCCCTGCACCCCCAACCACTAAAACCTGGAATCCTTTGCAAGAGCCAACTATCCACAGCCCAGTCTATCCAGAAAATGTTCAACCTCACCTCATCTAGAATTCCTTATCCACATTCACTCCCATCTCAGAGCGAAGCTTTCTGCCCCAGGCTCCTTCTGACCTCCCCAGCAGCCTGCCAAGTTCCCAGGGTCCAGAGCCTGGGCATTCTCCAGGGGTTGCATTTCTTCCCTCCTCTCAGATCAAGACAAGATGCTTCCTTGGTCGGTCAGGTCTAAGTGTCAGTGCTTCTTCCACTCCAAGACCCAAGAAAGAAATTTGCCAATGTTAGGCCCCATTTTTTTGGACCTTCTGGTATTTCTTCATTTGTATTTATTTCCTCCTATTCACACGGATGTATAACCAGGCAGCAGCTGTAATGTAATACCAGAGTCCTGTACATAACTCTGCAAACACCACTGGAGCAGGCCTATTATCGTGAGACCAATCTGAGCAGGAAATATTATCATTACCAGGGGGCATTATTTTTTCCAATCACACTTCATATCAGTTGTCATCAAACCCCATGTTTTATATAGTGTTACAATAGCCACGGTTGCCATGAATTGTCTCTGGATGGACTGTAAGTATTAAAAACAAAATAAGAAGCATATGTTGGAATGTCTGAAACTAGCAGACTAAACTCAAGGCTTTGACAACGTTAAGAGTTTTTTGGAAGGAGCCAGATTTTAGCAATAACATTCCACTTTTGTTAGTCTACCCACCAGCATCTAACCTGCCCCATAACATCTCACTTGAGTTTACAATTTCCTTCACCTCCTGTTCCTCTCTAATGTAAACTCTCTGGCTTTTCTCGAACGTGTGGCTTGGAAGAGGAAGGGCTGAGGTTCCAGTCTCCAACGTGCCAAGTGGAAATCTTCCTTCACAGCAGACAGGGAAGAACAAATGCAAGGCGTAAGGAAAGTGCTTCTCCATAGCTGTTTTTTTCCCTCCTGCTCGAGCTCTAGCAAAATGTCAAAGGCATGATGCATGCATTCCTTTGAAGCCATTCCATTGCCTGATGATCCATTTTGCTTATGAAAGGAATGTACACTCGGTGCTGTGATTTTTGTTGGAGGCCTCCACGGCAATGTAATAACTGCAAGGAACACTGCCAGCTTTTCCCCCTTCCTTGCACATTCCGAAACTTCCATCTAGTGAGCAATAAATAGCAAGAAAATATTAATTACCCGAAGGAAGAATTCTCTCCTGAACAAATATTGGCTTTGTGATGAGAAGTTTGTGAAATGTGTGTTTGCCTACCAAGCCCACTCAGTCTATTTCTGATTCCCAAAGAACATAGTGACCTGTGTGCCACATTTTATTTTGGCTTTTTTTTTTTTTTTTCCTTTGCATGACCAGCAAGAACTGTAACAAACATACAGGAAGGAAAACACCCTATTGTTGCTCTTGGTCTTTTGGTGATTTTTTGTTCTGTGCTTTTAACTGCGCTTCGTTTCTGGAGTTTGCACAAAAACAAGCTCTTCCCTTTTAACCTATTGACAAATTGTTCCAGCTTTTCCCCAGATTGTTCACCAGTTAGAAATGTTCAGCAGAGGGGCTCGGGAGAAATCACTTTTGTGGTATTGTGTGCCACGCACAGAAATGCACTGACACGTGCATGCTTTTAAATATTCTCAGGTACACAAATAGGGGCTTGACTCTGGAGCCACATGGGTTAAAGTACAAAAGCCTCCATTCCCTGCTCCATAAATACAAGCAAAAATGATAGTTTCTGCCCTGCTCAGGGACTTCCTGAGTTGGATTTGAGTTTTCTACAAGTAATAGCCCTTTTCCATTAATTTCCCCAGTATCCTCTTGAATATGCAAACAGAGAAATTTCCTGCAGACCAGGAGGGGACTGGAAAAAAGGCAAGTTTCTGGTCCTCTTCTAGATGCAGTCCCCATCCACCAAGCACTTGGTGCTCAGGGCTAAGAGCAGAGAGACAAGGAGTCAGCAAAACTCACATGTCCTCTGAAGACAGATTGGGAATGGATGTCTCCAGCCCTATGCTCAGGACTGGGTGAAGCAAGTTGTAGGTAGGGGCCTGTGATCCTAATGTCTCTGCTGCTTGGGGAAGCAAGAAGTGGTGTCCCATCACCACAACTTGCCCCACCATGGGCACAGAGCTTGGATCCAAGCCCTCTGTGGTGAGTATCCTGCATGTAGAGGTGAACATGGGCCAAGTGTAGGTCACTCCACTGAAAAACTGTGGCATTTATCCAGATAGTCCTGAAGACTCCACACGTGTTCTTGAGCCTCCCTGCATACATGCTCAAATTATTTGATCTTACATGAGCTGGAAATCTCAAATTTGTTCCTTGCTTGGCTTCTTTTGGGACCATTCCATTGGGAAAATGAAACAACCACAGCACAAATACTCTAACTGCAATGGGGAGTACTTGGAGAAGAGGCAGTCCATGTCCATACAACCCCAAGCATGGCAACCACAGTCCCAGGACACAGCACGCCACTCCTGCAGAAGTGTGACAATGACATTCCGAGCCCAAGAATATGATGGCAGCCTTCCTGAAAGCAAAGTGTGGTTCAGCAAGCTTGGAGGAGACCACCCAGAGAAAATGAGCCTGAAGAGCCCCACGAGTAAAACTCTTGAATCCTAAGCTGTCCTTCATCTGAGTTGCCCAAGGCAGGATGAGATCCATTCATAGGCTGGGCCATTCCCTGCTGCTGGGAGCCACTTACACTGTAGGAGAAGTCAGCTGTTAGGAGCTATTATATATAATTATTTACCCACATAGAGATCTTTTCATGAAAAAAAATAGCAATTTTCATTCAACGATTTTTAGACAAGAGCTATTATTTATTATGACATTTCTCATCTGTATCAGTGCAAACATCTAGCCATTGAGTTTTTCACACACAGAAAACTTCTTTCTTTTCTTTTACCAAAAAAAGAAAAGGGGGGATTGGGGGGGAGGATAAGGATGAATGAAAACCGAATTTATTTTTGTTGTTGTTGCTGTTGTTTGGGGTGTATTTCTCCAGGGGAAAAAAGAAATAAGTAAATAAAAAGGAAAACAGAAAGGCAAAATAAGATATTGCTGTGAGCCTTTAATTCGGGGGAAAGGCCATTTTTAACCGTCCCAAATTGTTTGATTCAAGACATGTTGCCCAGCTCTAGGGTCATGCTTTGCTAATCTGATTTGAGATGTCCAGGGCAGCAGATCACACTGCCACGTTTGATCAGCTGAACTAACCCATGTGGTCACACCACGCAGCAGAATCACAGCAGCAATACTTCATCTTCACAGCTTGCTCTGTAGCACCCTGAGCAATGCTGCCAGCTTTCTGCATATCCTAAAAAATAGTTCAGCTCCTACTGGGAGCGCAAAGAAGTGGAGGGACTGGGAGGAGGGTTGCAGTGGTCAGTAGCACCTTTGGGATATTTCAGGGCAGAGAACCATCTGTTCTTAGCTCCCCATTCTCACCTTCCATGACTGTGGGAAGGATGCAGTCCTCATGTTTGTTCTGTCCATGTGCTGCAAAGTTGCAATTTCTGCTCATTGCTTTTTTTTTTATTTCTTTTTCCATGCTTGTCTCTCCCCTTTCAACAGGATTCCTTTCCACTTGGCCAGCAGATGTGAGGGTGGATTACTGAGCAATTCAGCTGGAGAAAACTGCCAAGAAATGAAACAAATAATCCATTAAATTGTTTTCTGCAGAAAAAAAAAAATATATCCAAATTCTGGCTTGTATTTCTAGAACTGAAATACCACCCTGGGAATTACATGCAGTTATCTCCAGCCTCTGGGTACTCTTGTTTTCTCCTGGTCTGTTCCCCTGACCATAATTTTGCTCTTAAGAGAAGATAAATTTCTTTCAGTCTGATACTATTCCTGGTTCTTTTTGTGGTGTTCCCATGTAAAACATTAGTTGTGATAAACTCCTTGCACCAAAATAAAAGCAGACTTGATTTCTACACAGCAAAAAGCAGGTTGGGTGTCAGTATTTGTATAGTAAACATGAGGTTTCATGGGAAAGTCTACTTGCTTGCAGCTAGCAGGATGTCTTTGAATATTTTGGGTGCGACTCATTTGATAAGAGCAGACACCTAAATTGCTCATCTAAGCAAGTCTTCCTGGTCTCCCTTTGCAGTTGGTGGAGATCTCATAAAGGCAGTCCAGGATCTGTCTCCTCCTTCATGCCCCGTGCTTTCCAGCCCTGACTGTGGCACAACTGGAGGTGCTTGGCAGAGCTGCTGGGCTGGGAAGCGTGAGGAAATGATTGTGTTTTTCCTGTTGGAGCAATTTCTGGTCTTACAACATGCTGGAGGGCATGCTATGGGCTGAAATGACAACACAGAGCTTGGTTCTTTGTGGGAACAAACCTCTTGGTCCTGAGTCAAGGTGAACCCAGGTTTGTGTTCAGCTTGAACTTGCTGATTTGAGATGAAGTAGTGATAAACACAAAGTGATTTGACCATCATTCAAGAGAATGCACCCTTAGCTAGCTTGGCCTGCAAAGAAGACTTGGCCAAAATCTCATGATTCTCAGTCAAACCTTGAGTTGTGTCTGGGTGTCTTTTGGGGCATGATATTTCCCTACCTGGTCATGGTGGCCAACAGGATGCGACAAAACAATCTCATGTTGCAACAGGGGAGCTTTAGCTTGGACATGAGAAAGAATTTCTTCAAAGAGGGGACCAGTTGAGCATTTGAATGGGCTTCCCAAAGAAGTGGTGAAGTCCCCATCTCTGGAGGTGTTTAAGAGATGTTTGTGCATGGGACTATGGGCCATGGCTTAGTGATGGGACTTGGTAGTTCAGGCTGATGGTTGGACTTGATGATACTGAAGGTCTTTTCCAATCTGGATGGTTGTATGATTCTATTATGCTCACAATGCCTGTAAGGGCAGATGTCCCAAAACCTCCACCGCAGGGTTGACTCCTCTGTTCTCCAGCATGCCAGAGTTGCATATCCTAGCTTCAAGAGGGGAATCTCTGGGCCAAGAGATTCATGTGAATGTCTTGGGGCAGGTGGAAAAAAGAAGGAGGAACAAGTCTGCTTTGGATGAAAGGGAAATTACCCAGAGTTGTCAATACCTTGAATGATCCAATTGCATGGATCAATGAAAGATCCAATTTGCATCCATGCAGTGCTCTGAAATCCATCAAAATGCATGCATTATTACTTATACAAGTAAAGACTTCCAGTCTTTACATGTGGCAATGATTGGTGTTGGAGTTAGGCACAGATTTAAGGAACAGCACATCATTTCTGCTGGCTGAGCAGAGACAGCCTGGCCTATCACTGTGCCTTGCATCCTCTACCACAGGACAGTGGCTGTTACAAATGAGCCCGAATTCACCCAGCATCAGACTTTCCAAAATACAATCTTGACCTTCTGAATAGGTTAGCAGTTGGTTTTTGTGTCTGTGTGTGGTTTTTTTGTGGGGGGGGAGGGGTTGTTTTTTGTTTTGTTTTTTTAATCAACAACCCTGACCCAGAGAAAAATGTTAAAGGGAAATTGCAAATGTTATGCTTGTCTGAACAGGAGTCACTCTGGGAAACACACTACAGACATATTAATTTCTGAGCCATTCCCCTCCTTCATCCCCCCCCCCCCCAACCTGTATGTTCTCAGATGAGGAGTGCTCTATTTTGGCTTACTCCCATCTTCTAGTACTCACTCTGCTTATCAGAGATGCACTAGTTAAGGTGGAGGAAATTAAGGTGACCTCTACTAGTTCAGGTCTTTATGCAATTTGAGACAGTCATTAGTCACATATTTTGGCATGCAGTGAATTAAAGGGAGAGTCAGACTTTCAGAATATCTCAGACCATTTATTTTGTGTTTTGTTCTCCTGGTATGAATGGACATCATAGGAAAGCTGTTGTATTCAACTGACTCTTCAAATTGATTGCTTTATAAAATTTAAAACAAATCTGTATGTCTTCTACTGCTCTTTTGGCAAATGCTGTTTGAACAGTCCTCCCGGCACCCATAGGAAAAATGTTTCCCAGCAATTAATCAAGCCATTGATTCAGGAATTTTGCTCAAGGAAAGAACTTAGCCCTCACACAGGGATACGACCATAAATTTGCTAGAGGAAGAGCTTGTGTGGCTCTGTAGCTCATCCTCTTCCTGCCTGTTGTGAATAGATTGACTTTTGCAGACCAGACACAGGAGTCAGCACTGAGAGAGCAGCAGGGAAATCCCCACCTCCTTCTCAGCCTGAAGGAGAGGAGCTGTGGCTTTAACAAGTTTTGAGCCAGGGAGGCAAAGGAAGAAAATAAGGAAAATAAGGAAAATACATCACCCCTATATTTTGTGCTTTGTGTCATCACTGCCAGACAGCAGAAAATGCTGCTGCTGGGACACTTGAGCTTGTTGTCATGCACAGGTCTTTGCAGAAATGCCATTAAAAGCAATGAGTGGCCATAAAATGCCCTTTGCAATAAGCCTAGACCCCAAAAACTCCAACAGAATAAATAAATAAATGAACTAATGTCTGCGGAAAGGGAGTAGTCAGGGGCCAAACCAGGCTCTAATTTTATGCCTTTGTAGTTAAAAAAGTCTGTGCATAGCTGATTTGAATAAGTTATCTTACTGTTGAACACATCTTCCTGTTAGGGAAAACATTGCTCAAGACTGAAAGACTTGTAATTGCTTTTTGAGGCTGTTTTATTTTGCGTGGGCCTACTCACTTTTTGCCTCCATCCTAAATAGTTCAACTCCCACTGACTTAGTAGAAACATCACGAATTAAGAACTAATGACTCAATTCCTAAGAATAATGTTGGGTGCTTCTATTTATAGGTACAAGCCCTAAGCTAAAAAGCACTGGCAACCCCCAATCCTCTATTTTTTCCATCATACTTTGATATAACACCAGAACAGCCTGGAAATCAACACTTTCCACTGTTCCTCATTTCTGGGTAGATGCCCTTTCCGATTCAGATAGCTTGCAGCACTTCATTTCTCAGGAAGGTACATGAGCCCACAACTATTTTCAGGAAATGTCTGGAAGCTCAGTTTAAAATAGCAGTGGAGATTCTGGAGGGCAGATGCAAACTTGCCCTTTGGTGATGGATTAGAGACATTAATGAGCGCTTCTGAAGGGCAACTGGCAGGCTGGATGTGTTGCTGTCAGAAATGATGTGGGTGAAGGCAGTTTTATTGAGGGGCAGGCGATGGAGAAACAAAGGATGGAGAGAAAAGATGTGGAGAAGAAGGGCATGGCGAGGTAGATGTTGGATAGACAAGGTATGGAGAGGCAGGGCATAAACAGAGGATGGAGATGCAGGATATGGAGAATCAGAGGTGGAAGAGACAGGTCGTGGAGAGGCTGTCTTGAAGATATTTAACCCTATGGCAATGAAAGGACCTTCAACCCTCCCCAGATCTGCATAATCACACCAGCCCTGACTATATTTGACTGACTCTTTCAAAGGCAACGCACAGTTTTAGGAGGGCAGATACTAGCAAGTCATCCAAAAATTAAGGCGAGGAAGTCACACTTGGGCATGCAGACCAAAGGAATTAAAAAACTCTCCAGAAAGTGTAGAAATGGCTATTTGTTACAGAAATCTCCTGTGCTGCTAGGTGTCTGCTTTCAGGACTACAGCATGCCTGTTGCTTTACAGCAAAAAAAAAATAACATGCTTCCTTGTGTTTGTTATTGAAGCACTGATCCCATGTCAGAGGTGTTATCAGGACAGGCTGCATTTCCTCCTCCTTGGTGCTCAGCTCTGTGTCCCCGTCCTGGAGGCCACCTCCAGCATGCCGATGGCAGGAAGTTACAAAACATGCCAACGTGGGGGTGGAGGCGTTACTTCCGTGATGGCACATGCTCAGCCCTTCTTTGGAAGTTCTCTTTTTCTTGGAAATTCCAGCCCAACACCTTCTCACCCCTCCTCCGTCCTGCTGTGAGAGGCAGGATGCTTGCCAGGCCTGAGAGTGACTCATTCTCTGGGAAACCAAGCATGATGCAGCTTTCTGAGGAAAAAACCCGTGAGGAAGGGCTCTTTCCCTTTCTCTCTGCCTCTTCTGTTTTTCTTTTTCCTTTTCCAAGGAGAGTTGGGCCATGCAGGACAGTGGCACTTAAACGAAGGGGACATCATTACCCCTTGCTGTGGTTGTTGGGGAAGAGGACACTGCAGGGGTTCCACTGCGCAGAGGCCACAGAGCTGTCAGCTGTGGTTCAGGGGATGTCTCCTTCACAGGGTACAGAAATCCACTTTAGTCAAGAGAAGTAATAATAATAGTAATAGTAATAATAATTCTCAGAGAGGTGAGGTCGCTTCTCTTTGAAAAGGGGGATAATAGCAGGACAAGGGGAAATGGTTTTAAGTTGAAGGAGGGAAGATTTAGGTTGGATGTCAGGGGGAAGTTCTTTACTATGAGAGTGGTGAGGTGCTGGAACAGCTGCCCAGAGAGGCTGTGGATGCCCCATCCCTGGAGGTGTTCAAGGCCAGGTTGGATGGGGCCCTGGGCAGCCTGGGCTGCTCTGAAATGTGGAGGTTGGTGGCCCTGCATGTGGTGGGGGGTTGGAGCTTCGTGATCCTTGAGGTCCCTTCCAACCCTGGCAATTCTTTGTGATTCTGTGATCAGCCTCTCAGTGACAGCACCTCCTTGCCACACCAGATACTGTGAATCTGCTGTTTTTAGGAACTAAAATCTGCAAGTGACAGATAAAAAAATGAATAAAAGGTTTTAAATATATGAAGGTAGGGAAAGGCCGGGAGGGCAGGATGCATGAGGGGTGGCTGTGAGCCCTGTGTTTGTTGGGTGCAGGGCAGAGCAGGCTGAGGGGAGGGCTCATGGCCTTGTGCTAGGCGCTGTCAGATACCTCTGCAGCCTTGATGACCATCTGGTTACTATAAAGAATAGTTTACGAGATCTCATCTTGTTTTTTGACTGCTATAATGTATGTATTGAGAGCATGTAAGTTATGGCTTCATAAAAGTAACAGCTTAATAATGAGAATGGCTTTCTCCTTCCAGACCATGAGAAATTCAGGTGTATTTCCCCCCCCATTAGGACTGTAAAATGAGACAGAAGAGACCCAGACATCTAGGAGGAAAAGAAGAAAACAAGAATAAAAACCCACCACCACCAAAAACTAAACCTGCAGCTTACTGCAGCCTGCATTGCTGCAGTACAGGCACCAGCACAGCCACATAGCAGTCATCACCCTTTATTATAGCTCTACTTAGGCTGTGATGTTGCATTTCAAACTTCAGTATTCCCAGAAAGCCAGACCCATTTCCATCTTCTCCAAATTTTATGGGGTAGCAGTATAAACTTCTGATTTGCTCCTTTCAAGAAGTGGCTGCTGGATCTGGCCCCCCATTCATTGATTTTTCACATTACTTATGTAATCTTTCCTTCTTACTTAGAAGGAAAGATTTCTGCTATACATTTCCTTAGGACATTGGAATCTTTGGTAAAAGCGGTGGTTTTGAGGTTTTTCTTGAGCACTACTCTCCAAAATAGTCTCTATTTTCTTTTTTTCTTCTTACAAGAGAAGTTTTTCACACAGATATTGGCATGCAAGGCCACAGTCCAGGTGGCTGAATTTCCTCTATACTCCTGCACTGGTGCAATCTGGCACTACTACCATCATCTCAGGACAGCTGTGTGCAACCTACAAACTCTGTAAAGCCCCTTGCAAGCTTTAAAGACAGTGACGTAGCTACACAAGGAAACAAATAGATACCTCCTTCTTAAATACCAGTAAGAGTTAACAGTATTACTGATAATGTTGTTGTGCATGAAATGCTCTGCAATGCTGCAGTCAGAGACTGCGGACAAGCACAGTACTGTCTGCTACACAGAAGGAAAGGACAAGTATATCCTTTATATACTGGCCTGTGTCTTGGAAGACCCACTTTTGGTTTCTGTAGTTGCAGACAATCTGCACAAGCTGCAGAGTCATAGTTTCAGTAAAACAAAGCTGGCAGGAAGATAGTTGTTTGAGATGCTGGGGTGGTGGGGAGTTCTGGTGAATGGAGTCATCTGCCCTGATATTAGGTTTCTGTGGCACAGCCATCTCCATCTGACTCAACCACTCTTTGTAGGAGAGAGTTGTCTCATCTGAAAACAGAGGGCTTGGCTTACCTGCTTCTCCAAAGTGATGGGGTCATACAGAACCTAGGGTTGAACCTCAGAGAAAGGGACCAGTTAACGTCGCTCACATGGGGATGCAGCCCTCTATGGAGCAGGATACCCGAGCACCATGCTTGTCTTGCAGAGGTTCATCCTTTACAATCACAGAATCATAACACTATGATCATCTAGTGTCCTTCCCCAGCATGCTCACTAAGCCATGTCCCTCAGTGCCACATCTATCTTTTGTCTTGAACACCTCCAGGGATGGTAACTGCACCACCTCCCTGGGCAGCCTGTGCCACTGCATTACCACTATTTCTGAGAAGAAATTTTTCCTAGTATCCAACCTGAACCTACACTGGCACAACTTAATGCCATCACATCTCATCTTATCACTGTTACCTGGAAGCAGAGGTCAGCCCCCACCTCACCACAACCTCCTCTCAGGCAGTTGTAGAGAGCAATAAGGACTCCCCTGAGCCTCCTCTTCTCCGCACCGAACAACCCCAGCTCCCTCAACTGCTCCCATCACACTTGTGCTCCACACTTCTCACAGCTCCACTGCCCTTCTCTGGACACACTCCAGGGCTCGATGTCTTCTTGTAGTGAGGGACCCAACAATGAACACAAGGTGTGGCCTCACCAGTGCCAGTACAGAAGGATGATCGACTCCTGCTCCTGCTGGCAGCACTCTCTCTGATACAAGCCAGAAATTGCAAGCCAATTAGCAAAGCGTGACACCAGACCAAAACCTAGAGGAGGGCTGAGGGATCCCAATGGCACAGTGAGAAGGGCTTGGTACAACAGGATCCCAGAAATGCCACCACCATAGGATATCCCCTTTCCTTTGGTCACAGAACGTGATTCCTCCACAGCCAGCATCTCTCAGTGCTTGCACAAACACTGGACCGAAGGGGTGTTTTGGTTGTTGAGACCAATGAGGGCATCGATGCTTCCATCACTTGTCTGTCAGGGAAAACTCCCTCTTTTTATTTTAAGACAAGCAGCTCGTGATGGCTTGAGATAGGCTGGGGCAGCTCGGAAAGGGGCTGGGGAGCTGGAGGCCATTGGCTGCATGGCTGGGAGGAGGCAGGGCTGGGATTATCTTTCTTCTGCCTCCAGTTTGACCTCTTTGCCAGCAGATTGTTCTGATTTTCCACATGGAAGGATCTAGGGACCCTCTCGAAAGTTCAAACTCCCGCTCTCATCCCCACCAGCAGCAGCAGAGCTCTGAACCCTGTGCCTCTGCACAGCCCCACTGAAGAACATTCCTTGCAAGCAAAATCTGCTTCATGCTCAAATTTGGACATTTTGAGTCATTCTTATCCCAGGACCACGTGTTTTTGAGTAGTCAAAAGTTTCCATGGAAAACTGGGAATTCAGAAGTGCATTTTCTCAGCAAAAGACCAAAGGAAATCGAACGATTTCAAGGCAAAGTATTTCAATTTTTATTTTTATTTTTTTACTTATTGCAGCAACATTACATTTCCAAATTTGCATGCAGTTAGCAACCAAAAAGCTGAAAAACAAAACATGGGTATCAGGTTTTTGCATAGCTCAGGGGAGCCAAACAGTTCCATTTTTAGTCAACCTGAATTCATAGAATCATAGAATCATAGAATGGCCTAGGTTGAAAAGGACCATCATAATCATTTATTTTCAACCCCCCTGCCCTGAGAGCTCAGCTCCTTGCATGGCTCTGCCTGACAACCCCACTCACTCCCTACATGCACAGTCCGGGCTGGGGTTAACCAAGTGCTGCCCATTGACGCAATGCTGTGCAGTGCACTGAAACACCTGGGAACTCTCAGCAATGTCCATCTGCCCTTTCCAGCTCACTGGGGCACTGAAAACCAGAATTTCCCAGTCTATGACTGGAGCACCCAGACTCTGCAATCACACGTCTTAATAACAGGTCTTACCCAGAGCAGTAGCGCTCTGTGGTACACACGTTATTGCTCCATCTGCCCTGCTTGCAAACATTTATTATTCCCTGTGACACATGCTGTAAAACTGCACTGAGGTAACGATGTATATTTGGCAATTTCCATTCAGATGAGCCGAAGGAATTAATGAATTTGGAAGATCTCAGATCTGCTGAGATAGGGACAGGCGATGGCACGCTTTAAAATAATCACTCTCAACAGTGCACAACTTGAAACCACCCCACTAATCACAGGCAATGGCAGCGCTTATCGAGGCAGAGGGAGAGCTCAAGCACCATTCAAGCCCTCTAATAATGCTAAATGATTCCACAAATGCACGTGTCCAGGGCTCGGACTGCTTCCAACCCTAAGTGCTCGTGAAAACTTGAAGTGCTCCACTGGTTTTAAATCACAGCGCAGGGCTGACTGATTTAAACTATCAGAGCACTTTGCTTTTCGCTTGCGTTTTCTTCTCCCACCCCCTCCTTTCTTTTTTTTTTTTTTTTTGTTTTTCCTTTTTTTTTTTTTTTTTTTTTTAATGAGCACTTCAATTTGGAAGCAAGTCAAACACTTTAGTGGATGGAGACATACTGAACCAATTTAGAAATATGTCAAAAAGAAAAAAAAAAAAGAACAGTAAATTACGTTTTAAAACCCTTTTGTTCAGGGCATTGAAGCAGCCTGGCTGAGATGGGTTAGCCAGAGCTGCAAGACAGCATGGTGGTGTTATCTGTTCAATCACATACCTGTGCAGGGACATATCTGCCCCTGTGCTTCTCTAAAAATTCCTCAGCCTGTAGGTGCAGAGCTCGAAATGTAAATGTTGTGCACAGAAAGGGGAAAAATGCAGTGTGCAGAGGAGGAGGAAGGGTTACCCCACACCCAGCCCAGGTTCTGTGCTGAGTCTGGGCAGCCTCCAGCATCCGAAAGTGAAACTTTTCAGTGAGTTCATCTTGAAAGATGGGAGAAAACTGAAGCAAAACAGCATAAATAATGGAGAAGTGAATTAGACTTTTAAAAATCCTGCCCTGTTTAATAATTCACACTGATTATAACATGCTGAAAGGAACTTTTTTTTTTAATTACTCCTAGCCTGGCAATCTCCCCTTAGCACACATGCACATCTCCATTGAATATCATCAGCTAACGATGGCTGCATCAGTGTGAGGCAGCAGCAAATCGTGTCCCAGTGGATGCTTATTCCCAGGGAAGAGCTGTGCAGCTGTCCTGCACCCGAGGGTGGCACAGGGGACGTGGGGCCGATGTCCTGCCCCAGCTGCAACCATGCTCTGGGTTGCACAAAGCATTCAAAATAAAACTCCCTTGAAGGCAGTAAATCGAGGCTGCTTGTCACCGTTGCTGGGAAATGAGTGCAGTGGGAAGGAAACCGAGCTTACGGTCACAGACATGAGCTGAGGTTTCCCTCTCATGTAATGCGGCGAGGTTGAGGGACTGATACAGCCACAGTGAGCGGGGGAAATGAGGACATGGGAGCATGCCAGGCTGAGCACTGAACACAATGCTAACAGGCTGGGTCTGCACACATTACATGTTCCCTCCCTTAAGGTCATAGAACCATTAAGGTTAGAAAGACCACTAAGATCATCTGGTCCAACCATCAAGAAGGTATAGGTGGTGGATGCTGCTGGCTGTGGCTTGCCATTGAAGGCTGCAACATGGGCAGGACATCAGTATTCCCACAACCAAGGGCCACATCCTCCTCCAGTTGCAACAAGGAGCTGCCATGGTGGTTGCAAGGACATCACCCTGACAATTCTTTCCCTGAGACACGCAACCACGTGCTGGAGATGTCAGGGAAGAAGGAGAGCAGATGGCTGGTGGGTTGGTGGGTTGGTGCTTTGAGGGGTGGCCCAACTGAACAGCATCAGCTTGGCTGGAAGCAGAGGGGCTGAGGCATGGACAAGGAACAGCTGGAAGTGCACAGACTGGGAAGAGCAGGAGAAAATGTACAAAGGGCTCTTTTGTAGTAAGGCTCTGCTCGTGAGACTCCAACCTGCCATCACACGAGCCGGGCTGAACTCTGAGGTTGCAGCCAGACTCATTTAGCATTTTGTGGGCCATAATTTACAACCAAATAGAAATATTAGCCACCCACAGAATATACTCTACTCCCAGGGCTGAGCTGGGAGGTGTAGGGGTATAGCTACCCTTTGGTAACCACTGTGCCTCGTGATTTGGTGTTACCAAACTCATGATGACCATCTGCCTTGTGGCTGCCCAGGAGAAAGTCAGTTTTTTTTTAAATTTTATAGCAATAGCAGCCAGAGATGTCAGCCATGCATACAGAAACATATGAGGCCCAATGTCACATTGCCAGTGCTCGAAGAGAAGTTGTTTCTGGGCTTGAGAAGTTGTGTCAACCCCACCATACCAGCACGGACACATGGATGGGGCTCTCCCAAAGTTCAGAAAATGCTGTATCGTGCTCAATTTCAGCCATGGTACCTCTGTTAGAGGACACATAGTGGGTCAGTGAGTCTGCCTGGACTTGCTGCAGGACAGTAGGTAGCATCCTTTCACCTGATCTCCCAGTTCCCACATCCATCAAGCAAGATCAGCGGTTCCCATTTCCTTTTCAAAATGCCTCAAGCAGGAAAAAAACAATGTAAGAATAAAGTATAAGAAAGCCAGAGTTTTCTTTGGCCCTACTAAATCTACTGTGAGAAAATGCAGCTGTTCAGGAGCATGCAATATATTATTTTCTTTGCAAAAATTCGTGTTTTTGTACCAGCTAGCATTCATTAGCCACCTTCATCTAATTGCAAGGCAGAACCACCCTCACCGTCACCCCCAGCAAAATATGATACTGAACCCAAACCAAGCAGCTCAAGGATTCTTGGGAACAATAGGCATTGCCACAGTCTTGCACTGAGACCATTTTGAGGTCCAAGTTGTCAACCCTACATTCTGTTCTGTGCTGTGATGGCAGAACCCCACATCTTTGCATTTTGCTCCATGGTGCAGGGCAATGAAACCCTAGTGCTCAGACTTTTCCTCCCTTGTGATTTTCAGGACAACCCGCATGCTCTGGTGGGCACTCAAGAACGTGGCTTCATTTAGGTCTGGAGGACATTGCTCCCTCAACTCTTGCACAGGAGAAGCACCAGGGCATGAATGAATCCCTCTATGGAATCAGGAGCTTTCTAAACTGCCTCGTAAAAGGAGCAGCACGTTGCAGGAAGAGAAAGCTCCTTTGTTTTGGATAGCAGCTGTAATCTCCACATCAAGCACATGTTGGAATTCGTAAGTGGCCATTTAGCCATATTCTGACAGCAGAACGAGCAGCCTCGGAGCAGCAGCCAGGCCTATTTATAGAAAGGAGGTTTGAGGTAATATCCTTACCTTGGATGCACTGTCTCTACTTAAGAGCCCAGCTTACAAGAGAAAGTGATGCCAGACAAGAAAAAAAAAACAGAAGAGTCATGGCTTGCTCTGCCTGGCTTGCTTTGCATAGGAGCAAATTAAATTTTACAAGAACAGTAGAAATCTCTAAAAACTCAATTTCTTCTGGATTCTAATGAGAAAAGAAATACTGGAAAACAAATGGTCACTGGGGTTCCTCAGGCCAAACCTATAGACATATCAAATTTATGCATGACTGTTGCTGCGGTACAAGAGCATTAGGCAGTCATGAGCTATTCAAGAGGTCAGAGCTCAGCCTACAAAGTTTGCTGACCTCTCTGTTGACATAACTGTTGACACTCAGGGCTTGGGAGAGTTCTTGGACACTCATTGAATGTTATCATGAGCACAGGCTGTCTCCCACTTATTTCATCAACTATGAATGCTTCCAGTCTGCAAAGGCCAAGGTATTTGGCAAAACTCAAGCAGGGATGGCTTAGGTGTTCTGTATAGATGGGATGGGATCCAAGTCTGGCTGAAACCAGAGTTACACCTCAGAAATGTTGCTTTTCCCAAAGCAAGCCAGAGTCATGAACCCACAGAGAGGGTGAGAAGAGGAAATGACACCAAGGCAGTTGTAAGAGCCCTACACACACATTGGTTAGGAGAGCACTTTGAAGGGTTGTACTAAGAATAACAGCCTTGGCTATGGCTTGTGGAGATGAAAATTCAAGAGTAAATTGTGGCCTGGGACGAGGCATGGTTGGATGAGATTCAGCTCACAGACAGAACATTTAAATGTAGCCACTTTCTTTAAATTTATTGCCTGCCCAACATGGAGGTGCCTCCAGGTCAGGTAGGAGTCTGAGGTCCAAATGGTGCCTTGAGAGGGAAGACATTGCCCAGATATGGGATTATCTTTGGGTATGCTGAACAGATAAAGAGTTTTATTTGATAGCTGGGCAGAATAACCCCAGGCTGGTGTCTTCACCTGAAGATCCCTTCCTCTTGCTATATTGAGGACACAGCATGCATGAGTGCTCCCAGAGAACAAGAAGTAACAACACTCTGCAGCTGAAGGGTAGGGTTTGGAGCAGGACATTTTGTCACCTTGGCTTACCCATTCTTCTTGGAAAGGAGCTCATACTGCTTCTGGGTTTTGGTTGTGTCCATGCCCTGTGAACCATAATCCTTCTAGAAACAGGAGCCATGATAAGCATCTGTGGAACCATAGAGAGCACAGGAGATGCCCACACATGCAATCTATGATCCCCTTAATGGCCATGCCAGCAGTGATCTTTCCAAAAGAAGGACATTCCCTTCTTGCAGATGCTGATTGTGGTTTACTTTTTATGTGTGAGAAGCTATACAGTGCATCTCAAATCTTTGCACTGTGTCTCTAATTAAGCTGATCATCTCCTGAAGCTCCCCCTCCAAGGAGGTACAATGGGGATGAGTATGTTATTTCTCAGGCAAGAAAATGTTAGAGGAATTTCAGTACTGACATGGAAAGCTGCTCTATTTCCCACTAGCATGTCGGAGTGGTGGAAATAGCCTTCTGAGATACCTCCAAGCCCTTCCCCTCTTCTCCAAGTTCAAATTGCTGCTGCTGCTGCTGTTGCAGGGACAGCTGAACAAATGCTGGTGTGTGCAGGAAGGAGAAGCTGGCCAGCATCCAGCATTGGCTCCTGCTGCGGGGGGAGAGCCCTGCTCCAAACAGATGCTTGGCGACTTTCACAGCTCCCAAAGCCCCACACCCTTATCTTCCAGAGGCATCTCCAGCTACTCCTTCACTCACTGAATTAAACAGGAGTGATCGAGCCAGGAATATGGATATTTCATAACATGCATTTAAAATCAGATTGAGAAGAAAATCCCGTGTGTGCAGATGTGTACATGTGCCTATATACATACAACGTGCCCTGTTTAAAATGACCAGTTTTCTAAGGCTGAAACCAGTTTCAAGCCAAAAAAAAAAAAAAAGAAAGAAAGAAAGAAAAGTCAAAAGAAATAATTTCCTTAAAATTGTGACGATGCAACCAATAATTACAAATTCAGGGGAGCACAGTTTAGCTGTGGCCCCCTGACCCCTCTGCTGAGACACTGAGCAAGCTGCAGAGTAAAGTGCACTGCCTGTGGGGTGCTGCCAGGGCATCCACACACAGGCAATGCATGCAAAGGACAGAGAAAACTGATTGTAACATTAAGTTTAAATATAGGCTACTGATGAAGAAAGCAGAATCATAGAATCAGAATTGTTTGAGTTGGAAGGGATCCTTAAAGGCCATCTGATCCAACTCCCCTGCAATGAACAGGGGCATCTACAGCTCCATCAGGTGCTTAGAGCCCCATCCAGACTGACCTTGGGTGTCTCCAGGGATAATCGTAGGTGTTGGATGTGATGATCCTCACGGGACCCTTCCAACTTGGGATATTCTATGATTCTACAAAATGTCTCTGTAGTGCACTGGGGGAAAAACCCAGTGATAATCTTATTATGTGTTGAAAATGAAATGCTTTTGTTCCTCTAATACTTATTGCAGTCATTAAGCAGCAAGTGACTAAAGCCAAATGTCTAACTTGAACCCCAGAGCATTCATCAATCTGCCCAAGAGATATTTGTACTGTATTCTAATATTTTGAAAGTGTCTGCTAGCTAGAATTGGAGATGGTATCAATCCTAGCACAAGAATAACCACTGATAACTACACTTGTTCAAATTTATTAGATCAATAACAACACAAATGTAGCCAATAGCAATTCAATAGCAATCAGCACGGGTTCGTGGAAAAGAGATTCTGTCAAAGTAAACTTACCTTTTTGCTGTTGATAGGGACGACAGTGTTAATAGAGTTGGCACTTCATAGAGGTATCAGTAGCACAGGGTATTTTAAGCTGATTAAATCCACTTGGCATACGTAAAATCTGTTAAGGACTGGATACTTGATAGATCTCAAACCCAAATTGCAACAGGAGACAGTTCGTTGAGCTCCTGTGCTTCTAGAGGCACTTAGCAGAGCTCAGCTTTTGGCCCCACACTTTAAGTTTTGTGAATATCCCCGACAGAAACACATCATTAAAGTTTGCAAACGATGGGGAAAACTGAGAAGTGCCGATGAAAGAAGAGGGCAGGCAAACAATATTGATTTAATTCCAGCCAAATATACATTTACCCTTTGAGAAGTGAAGACTTTCTGTGCACATTTACAGTACAGATCAGCACCCAGGAACATTGAGAGTTATTTCCCAGGGGTTCAGATAGATCCTGAAGGTTAAAACAAGAGCACCGTGGAGGAGTGAGGATGTTGTGGTCTGCATCTGGCACGGATCTGATGGATGTGGATGTTGGTGCAGTTGTACTCCTACAGCTGAAAAACTCTTAATATACTGTAGAGAGCTGCAGGACTGATAAAAGGATTGGAATATATATGTCATCATATATATGACAGGCTTGAAGGGCCAAGGAAAATACTGAGGGATGACTTGATTCTGGTGATAAAAGTATATTCAGCTTACGTGATATGGGCATATCAGGTAAAATCAGACATCGAGGAATCTAAGCTGGACAAATTCATATTAGAAAAAAGAGTTTTGAACAGAGAGAACTATCAAATAGATGAACTAATTCTTAAGGTTTGTATTTGATTTTCCATCCATAGGTTTTTTTTGAAACAAGATCAGATATCTTTCTTTTCTAAAATATATATCTGTAAATAATAGAAACAAGAAAGAATCCCTCCAGGCCTTTCAATGTACAAATCTATTCGCTTTATATTTGCTCAATATCCTGGAGCTACCTAAAGGGCCATTGAGCAACATACCCTGCCCCTGATACTTGGGTCAGTAGTCCATGATTAAAGCAGCCAACTGTCTGAAAATTCAGGGGAAAAATATCTGGTTTTTGCAGGTTTATTTGTTAGATCATGGAAATTGTCTTCACCATGTTTTGTCATTTTGCCTTTCAGGTCCTGCTAGAAAGAGTCAGATCCTGCAGTGCAACTCAATGCCCTGATGGGCTCATCCACAAGTAGCAATTAAAAAGCATAACAAATATAAATGAAATATTTAAATAAATAAATCTGGAGTAATTCTTCAGTGTCATCTGCTTTGACTTTTCTGAATCACCAATTAATGACCTACTTAATTACAGTGGTATTTTCTCTGCTCCTGATCAGACTTGCTTGTGTTCTCAGCTCTGGGCTTTATTATAGTGACCTACTATTTAATCTAAACAAGGTATACAGGACCTTCCCAACAATCAGACACATTTATCTACTAAAGCTCCAGCAGTTACTCTGCTGCACACAAGAGTAGAATCTGATAGCTCGATTTTTGTTTAATTAATTAGTTTGTCAAGCTTATTTTTAAAAGGAGAAACCTGAGCCTACATTTGCCTGTCAAGCAAAAATACTACGGCTAGATAGATTTTCCAAAGCACGAAATTCAAGAGGAGTTAGGTTTCCTTTTGTGCCTTTGAAGAGCTCTCCTTCGTGTCCAAGAGCTTTGTCCTGGCTGACAATCTCTGGGCACTTATGAGCTCTGAGCCACTTTGCTCTGTTTCCAGGAAGCACCGTGACCGAAGGAGAACTGAAGACTCAGGAAGCCACATGCCAGCCCAGCGGTGATTGCAGCATCTCTTAAGGTTCACCTCTATTTTTTTTTTCCATGTCTTCAAAGCCACAGAGCTGCCCTTGGCTGCATACTGAAAACCAGACCGTGGCACAGAGAACAGACAGACAACACTGGGTAGGTCTTCAGACTCTTCAGTGAGGCCAATGCAAGCTCTGAACGTGGGCTATGGATTGGGTAAATGGGGGCTGTCTGAGTTTTGTAGTACCCATGTCAAGTGTCCTATTTTCCCCTCAGCTCAAATTCCAGTAGCACTGCTCTGTTTTAAAGAAAATGGAAATCCTCCACATCAATAGACGTAGGATGCAAAGGAGAGAGGAAGCTCTCGCAGTGTAAGACCAGACATTCTTGCAGTTGGTCTCAGATGAGCAGAAGAAAATTAAGTATACAGATTTGTTGATTAGAAGAGCTTGATGAAATGAGTGTCTGAATGTGGGAAAGTGATGGAAGCAAATTCATGTGAAAATAGTAAGTCAAAGTTTGGAAGCATCTTATAAGACTTAGAGGTATACTTCACCTCTTGACGTACAGCAGCCATGTTCTGCCAACTTTCCTCTTCAGGGAGCCCAACCAACCTCCACAGAGCCATGGGATGACCAAGACATGCCAGCAGGCTGGGACAGTGTCTGGAGGACTCAAGGGCATGTTCCACATCCTTAGGAGTTCCTAGCCAGGATAGGGAGAGAGGAAAAGGGAGATGAAGTGCATCAAAGTCTAATATGTTCACTGAACACTGATGTTTCATGCATATTTTATTATTCCCGCTTTGTAGGATTCTCACAGGATTTCCTGGAAGAAAATATGCAGCAGATGAATATCCTGGGCTTGTCAGACTGCTGAAAATGTGCTATAGGGATGGGCCGTGTGCACAGGAAACAAAGTGCTTGGGGCAGGATGAAATCCCAGGCAAATGTCTGATGTCCCAAACTCGCACAGCCAAAATCTGCACTCAGAGACACAAGGACTGGCTGAGCATGGGTAGACATGAGCTTTCGCCATTTCCATGTTGCATCTGAAGAAAGACTTTTAGGTACAGCAGTACTGGCCATAGCGCAAGGAGGGATCTAAGCATTTGAAGTGATGTTTGGTGAAATGTGAGAATTACCATTTAGCTGTCACTTAGCCATTCTCCTTTTAATACAGCTTTTGTTATTTAGCAGTCACTGACTCCAACTCAGACAGCTTGCAGCCCATGTTGGCTGTGCCTACACCAGCAAACCAAGCAAGGCCAGCTTGCTCCAGCCTTCTTCCTGTCCATAAGTGTGGGAACTGTGAGAGGTCATGTCCATATAGTTACCCACAACACGAGTCATGTCCCTAGGGCTACCCCTTCCTGCTCCACTCCTAAAACTGTTTGGAGTGGCCATGCTAGCACAACCACATGCCAAGGTCCACGTGAAGCCCTCAACCTGCTGGTATGCATGGACCAAAGATCATGGCAGGGAATGCAGGAACCAGTCTGCCAGCCTGAGGTAGCAGACAGCCTCTTTGATCTCCACAGCAAAGGTGCCCCAGTGACAACGTGGGTAGGCAGCCTAGATGTGACCTGAGTTCATCTATGACAGCACTGAGCTCTCCTGATATGCCTTCCCTTTCCCAGACAGGGCTTAATGCTCTGTTTATGCCTGGTGGAAATGCTGCATCCCAACCCCAATCATTATTGTGTTGCACCAGGTAGGCTCAGTCCTGCTCTGTTTCCCTTTGCATTGCTTATCAGTGAATTTTCCTTGCAAGACGATGGACACATCCTCATTTAGGGCTCAATCAACAATGCTGTTCATAACCTTTTCTAGTAAGAGCAATTATTAATATGCCATCACCACTTCTATTATATTTTCGAATGAGGACACAGATGCTGCATTTTCATTTTAGCTAATCGTTAAGAATCAGCATGAAAAGTTTTAAACTCACCATCTTTGTTGTCAGAGAAGCATGGAGGGGTGTTGTTTCCCAGAGCAAGGTTTGCTAGGGAGCCATTCATGAAACCATACTTGAAGTTATTTTGCTCCTCAGCCAAGCAGCTTTCAGGTATTACAGAGAATTTCTTTTCCAGATCTAAAGCTATGTTTTCCATCTGCTCTCTAATTCTAAAGAAAACTACACCTTTTCCTTACAGTACTTAAATTTCACTTTCTTAAAGAAATGCCCAGGAGGGAACACAATGCAGAAACAGTGCAACTTCTAAAATGCCAGTGGTATATGCTACATTTTGGGGGCCTTCATTTAAATGACAAAATAGGAGCTCAATCCCCAGGTGTAGTCAGATTTACCATTCTCGTTGGCCCCAGGCTGCAGCAGAAGAGTGTGATTGGTTATCTGTTAACATGAAGCTAGCAATTTAGATGATTTCTACCCTTCTATTGCGCTTCCCAAATCCTCCAGAATTTTATTTTTATGTTTTATTGACGACTTCTTTGCCTTTCTGGTTGTGAAGGAGAGCACTCCGACCTAGCAGGGATAATCTGCAGACTCAGAAATGAGAAAGCAAGAAGAGAACTTAGCAGTTGACTCTCTCCTTGCAAACCTAGCAGTTCTTAAGGCAATCTTTTCCTTTCGGGGGATCCCAAAGGGCTGAGATCTGACAGGACCACAGATGAATTTTACTCTCAGTGAAGAAGATACAAGGCAGGAGCTGAGCACCAGCAAGTGAGAGATCTACTTCCAGCTCTCCCAGCCACATCGACGAGGACAGGGAAAGGATAACTCTCAGTTCTGGCTCATTACAGGCTTGATGGTATCTCACTTGTAAGTTACTAAACCCAATTTGTTCATGTTGCAACACATCAATTTTATGGCTGAGACTGAAGTTTACTCGTCCTTGGGGTTTGCAGTTGTTGAGATACAGGATGTAATATCTTGCATGTAAAATGCGCCTGAACTCTGCTACCCATTCAACAGAGTCAACAGTTCAGGAGTTAATTCATGAGAAGAAGGGAGTAAAAACACACCAAGGCCAGGATCTCATGACCCACAGTCCGCCTATAACTCTACCTGAAAGACCTTGTAAGAGATAGGTGTGTGGTTTGGAAAATGCAGAGTGCTGTGGTTAAGTGAGGCATTTCACAGGCGCCTTAACATCACACTACTGGCAAACTTCCTCGAGCGCACACCATATTCAGACCAGAGTTCTCTGTGGGATGGAAAATGTCAGGGTGATGAAGGTTCTAAATCTCATGACACGCAGACTGATATGCCAAAAAATATTTACAAGCTGGTGAGTGTCCCATAAATTCCTTCCAGAGATTTTTCTCGTTAGGCACCAGAGGAGCTGTGCTGATTTCCACCAGAGTCCTGATCCTCCCCTCACCACACAGTCAGGGAATGCCCAGCTCTGGTAGCTTCTCCCCCCGCACATTTTCTTGGGTAGTTTCAGTGTTGACAACCAGTTTCTTGGATTTCCATCAGTAAATTGCTGCTGTCATACTGGAAAGGTTCAGGTTTCCAGTTCCCATGCACTAGCCTTGCTCCAGGCATTGGGTGTGAGCTGGAAGGGGCTGGACATGTTCTAGTTCCTGCTAGAGAAGCTGGAGCACCTTGCAGGCTGTCAGCTTTGCAGTGTGGACAGCTGGTTTGGTCTTTAAAGGATCCAAAAAGGACGTGATAATATTGTTCAAGGGCTCGTTAGCACTGTCCTATATGGACAGATGCTCTCTGCACTGAAGTCATTCTCCAAATCGGACCAGGGAGATGAGCTCGCTGGAAAAAATAAAGGGAGGGGAAGGAAGGTGGGATTTCCTAAATACAGCCAAGGTCCGTAGGTATGGCAGCATGCAGGGGGCAGGGAGGAGGGCTGCTCACCGCCAGTGCTGCCTCATGCACTTGCCTCGTGATTCCTGAGGTTGCTGCCAGCTTCTCGTGTGACCTGGGGTAAAATCATCGACTTTCTGTTCCTCATGTGCCAAACAGGACTCATTACACTTCCCTTCAGGTTTTTCTTGCAGCAATTTGAAAAATAGAAGGCAGGAGGAGGGAGGGAGAAGGCATTAATGGAACAAATGCTCCAAACTCGCTTCCAAAAACATTTCCATCTTCCGGCAGCATAGCAGCTGTGGTATGTCCGATGCTGTGCTTACCATAATGGTCACCAGCTGCAAGGAACCATGTTTTTATTGACCAGAGCACTTCCTCGGGGCTGCAATAGATACCAAACACCTCTGGCTCCAAGTTTTGCAGGTGCCCAGAGCTGGGGCTGGATTTCCCCTCTCTCCTCCACGCTCTCCAGCCCCCTCCAGCAGTGCTCTGCTCTCCTGAAGCACTGTGCACGCTGGTAATTAAGAGATATTTAAAGAGGTAATATCAAAGATAAATCATGCAGCAAGGATAATTAAAAAATAACAAAAGCTAGGACTTTTATTTCAGGAGGATCTTTTGAGCAGGGAGACTGGATATAATCTTTCTGAGTGCTCTATTATAAGCCCTGAGTTATGAATAAATCCATATTTTAACATCTGGGATTCATAACATCTTGCTGACAGTCAAATCTCATAAAAGATGTGGTGAGCTCTACAGATGTGGGAAACCTCATTCAATGAACTGCATAACAAAGGAAATCTAGGGCTTTTTCATTATTTCTTGTTCACTCCGTGTCTCTGTGGCAAGCGAATGGATGCAGCGGTCCTGACTCCAGGAGGAGAAGAGTTGAGGAATCATCCAGGCTGAGAGCATCCCTGTTCCAAAACACACATGGCATCGTTGCCTTAAAGTTAGGGGTCAAACAAGTGTGGGATTGCCATCCCTCTCTGGTGCTGCGCATCCCTGCTGGAGGAGTCTCCTTGCTATTGGGAAAATTCTAGGAAAGCAAACTGTTTATTATGGTCTCATTTAATTTGGGCTTATATTAAGTTGGAGAACTGGAGGCTGTGTTTAATGTGTTTGTGGTGGAGGGGATTTCTCTTTTTCTCCCCAAATAGCTCACCATTGATTTTCCTCTTAACAAGTGCTCTTACTGTGACAGCCCATCTCACTCTCTGTCTTTGGACTAAGAGGTTGTAATCTTCCCGTCAGTGCTATGTGAATCCCTCAGCCATGGGCACAGTGATGTTTTCACTAAAAGAGGATTATGACCTATTAATCAATAAAGATGAAGTAGGTTAGCAGAGCTGGGACGAAGATGGGGTTATTTCACCCAGGCTGAACGACAAGCATAGGATATAGCAGCATTTCAACAACATTGTTGTTAGTGGTGGGCTTTCCCAACACAAGAAATGGGTGGTGTAGCAGAAGGTCATGTGAAGAGCTGATGTTGATATTTGAATCATCAGTCCCTTGTTTCATTGAGCACAAGAAGGAAACCAAAACCAATCTCTTGCTCTCCCCAGTGCCAAATCTTAAAGCTTTCTGACATCAGAATTGTCTGTATTGGACAGAAGGGGAAACTGAGGCACGTGGAGGAAGTGGGATTTGTTTGTCAGCCTACAGGAGATGGGATCCAGTGCCAGAGAATAGAAAATAGGCTCTGGGAGCACAGAGATCCCAGCCCAGCTGGCTGCCTTGTGTGACTTACGCTAAGAGGCTGGCAGGCCTTGAGAGCAATGCTAAAGCACTGGAACTATGAATTTCCAAGCTTTCAAATATTTGGATAGCCTATAAATATAATTTTAAGCTCCTAATCCCACTCTGTCAAATGGTGTCATTTTTTTCATCCTTTTTTTTTTTTGGTTGTTGTTTCAACCTTCCTTCTTTGTCAAGGTTTTGCTAAAGGAGCTTCAGCTCTGACATCATCAGAGAATTTCATTTAACAAAATGTTTTGAATCATTTGTGCTGGTTCTGGCGGCTCCGCCAACGGAAACATTCCCTGCAGCAAGTGTGATTTTTAAACCTTGGATGTGTATTTTTTTCCTCTTCCTGTGGTTACACTGGGAGCAAAACTCTCCCCCTGACTCCAGGCCATCTCTCCCTGATGAAGGGGCTGCTCCAGGGTGTCGTGGAATCATAGAATCATAGTTTTGAGTTGGAAGGGACCCTTAAAGGTCATCTAGTTCAACTCCCCTCCAGTGAACTGGGATGCTTACAGCCAGATCAGTGTGCTCTGAGCCTGGTCCAGCCTGGCCTTGAGTGTCTCCAGGGAGACAGTCAGGAGAACATGGTTTGAACACTCAGGGAGGGCTCCTTGAAAATGCAAGAGGAGGAGGAAGATGGGCTGAGGGGATGTTTGGTGCTTGCCTGGGGCTTTGGATATGGGCTGGTGTCTGCATCATGGTCAAGAGAGAAATAGCAAAGCTGGTAAAGGGAAAGGACACTGCTGGGAAAGCTGCAATCAAACAACACTGTGCCCACCAACGTATTTTCTTTACTGTGTATCAGTGTTCTGTCTCCTGCTACCCACATTGCTCCAGAAACTGATGTCCCTATATGAAGTTCTCATTCACTCTCTTTTCAGTGATTATACCAAGGTAGGAGCATAATGTCCTAATCAAAAAAAAGGCAGAGCTGCCAGGATCCGAGCCCTCCAAGTCACATTTAATGCTCATCAGCATTCATGTATCAAAAACAAGCAAACAAACGAAGTGGCCCTCAAGTATCTGTGATGTACTGCTGCCAGATGTCTTCTTTCTCACCATTTCACTCACAGCAGTTTGTGCTGGAGGAATGTTCTTGTCCAGTACTTGATCTTCAATAACGTACCAAACCCAAAATCATAGGGTTGGAAGGGATTTTAAAGATCATCTACTTGCAGGGTTCCTGATGTGGGCAGGGTTGCCAATCACTAAATCAGGCACTAGATCTGGCTGCCCAGCCTGGCCTTGAGCACCTTCAGAAACGAGGCAGCCACAGCTTCTCTGGTCAGCCTGTGTCAGCATCTCATCACCCTCAAAGATGTGCATTAAGAGCCTCTTCATAGTGCTGAGGGCTGAAGAACGAGGCAATAGGTTACTTTCAAAGCAAATGGTCCTTAAGTCCCCCCATGTATCAAGAAGCCACACTGGGATGCTTCTCTCTCAACAACAAAGTGTCTCTCAGCGGGCACGGTGGTGATGGGTTGATGATTGAGCTAGATGATCCTGGTGGTCTTTTCCAACCTTAATGACTCTATGATTGTATGAAAGGAGAGGTGTATGAGATTACACAGCACTGTTACGGCTGTGTCAATACCATTTGGAGCAAACACAAACACACTCAGGCTTATAATAACAGGGTGTAATAGATAGTAAGTGCAAATGACTCATTCACTGAGATTTTCCAGGATTAGACAGCAGCAGAAGGGCAACGACTGTGTAAAACGGACTTTAAAAAATAATCTTCTAATAAGATTTTAATAAACCTGTTAGTAAATTGCAACGCTTGACTTCAAGAACTATTTCTCCCCTGCAGTGTTTTCCTGTGAAGTTGAGTCTGTGCTGTTCTCCAACGTGGGTGACACGACTTCGACCATGGGCAGAGCCAGCAAGGATCAATCAGGTCTATGGATGAACAAAAAATCACATCTGTGGGGAGAAGTTCAGTGCCACTTCAGGCCTCCCACAGTATCTTCTTTCTGGATTAAAATCAATCTCCGTTTGTATACTCCTCTCCTTGTCTTTTTCTTTCTGTTATTCTGAGTAGGTTGATTTCAAAATGACGTTTCTTGAAACAAGAAGCCTCTTCTTTCCATTGCGCCCCAGACTGCATTTGGCAGATGCTGGCTCACCAAAGCCTTGCTCTAAATCCAGCGTCTGGACATGCACGTGTGCTTGGCAAATGCAGGGAAACTGCCACATTTTGGGGTAATTTTCTTAGAAGTCTGTCTCCAGGGGTCAGATCATTACATGGAAATCTTGGCTTTCATTTCAAGGACCGAACCCATTTTTTTTTTTTTTTTTTTTTTTTTTTGCAGCTGCCTCAGTTGAGGAGGAAAGTTTGTGTGTGTCGATATTTAGGAGCCCCAAACCCCAAATGTAAGCCAGAAGGGTTTATTGCCCTTTCCTCTCAGTGATGCACGGTGATGCATTGGAACAGGTTGCCCAGAGAGGTTGTGGATGCCCCATCCCTGGAGCCAGGCTGGATGTGGCTCTGGGCAGCCTGGTCTGGTGGTTGGAGACCCCGCACATAGCAGGGGGGTTGAAACTAGATGATCTCTGAGGTTCTTTTCAACCCAGGCCATTCTATGATTCTATGATTCTATGATAATCGTATCCCAGTTGCGTTTAGGTTGGACTTATTTCCTATGAGCTGGTGGGCACTCTGGTCACACCAGGACCACATTCATCCCCCTCTCTGCCTCTTGGTAAGGGTTTCATTGTCATGCTGCCTCATATAGGCCTCTCCCACTGGGAGATGTTACCACCATGGATACATTATGTGATTAAGTGTATCTGCAAGTGTGTGTACATACAGACCTGTGTCCTATTTGCATTTTTGTTCTCTAGGGAAAGCTTTAGGTGAGGGGTAGGAAACATCACTGTAGCTCCTCAGTTCTATCCCTATCCTACAGGATGAGTGGGAAACCAACCTTCTCCAAAGCCCCTCTGCTACACTTGGGGGTCACTCTGTGGGGCTGACTGCATTCCTATAACCTTTGCACAGCTAACAGAGATAGAAGGTTTTGTCCTCCGGGATTGTTAGTTCTGCAGACTTTAGAAGAAACATATTTGTCTGATGGCAAGCGTCCCAGAAAAGCAAAATTTCTCTTTTGCAACTGCCCAGTGCTGCGACCCATCTGCTTGTTTAATGCGTGTGGGGTAACGTGGTTTTAGGATGCAGCACAGCAGCGTTTTGTGGCACAGCTGCTGGTGATGCAGGAGACCTAATGCGGGTGCAGGCAGCAGCTGGAGGCACAAGGAAGGCTGTGAGCAAAGAGGGAAAGCCCAGATGGGTCACAGAGTGTTTGAGCAAGAGGCACAGCTGCCCAGAGAGCTGTGGGTGCCCCGTCCCTGGAGGTGCTCAAGGCCAGGTTGGATGAGGCACTGGGAAGCCTGATGTGGTGACTGGCAACAGTTCATGGCAGATGGGGTTGGAAGTGGATGGGCTTCAGGGTTCCTTGCAACCCTGGGCATCCTGTGATTCCATGGTCCTGTGCTCAGGTGCCAGGAAGAAAGCAGTAAAGTGTCAACACAGCCACCAAATGCTACTTCAGCTCCCAGAGACATGAGAGCAGAGGTAAGTTGAGATTTCCTCTGAGTTCATTTGAGTTAAATATATAGAGACACACACACTTCTGTCTGTATATATATAATCGATGTACATATTTCACTGCTATTTCAGCCCAGTGCCAGCCTCACAACAGCTTATGGGGGAAGCAGTGCCCCTGCTCCATACTGCCCCAGATGTTCCCATTCCCAGTCTAGCACAAATTTTGCATCACAATAGGATCATGCTGAGATGCCAGAGCCCAAAGGCTTGGTCCTTTGCTGGAGGCAGGAGGGCAGTTGCATTTTCAGACAGCTCAGGTTACTTCCTCCACAGCTTGTCTGCCACATCACTTTATACATTTGTGCTCTGGTGGGTGCTCTGGTGGGTGAAGTCCCATCCCCAGCCTGCAGCCAGGCAGAACGAACGAGGCTGGAGGTGCAAAGTCCCCATGATGGGTGCCCCTTCCCTGAGACAGCCAAGTCAGGCCAAACAAAGCTCTGAGCACCTGATGGGTTGTGGGTGTCCCTGTTCATTGCAGAAGAGTTGGACCAGATGGACCTTAAGGGTCCCTTCCAACTCAAATGATTCTATGATTCTATGATTACAGTAAGGGCAGGAATTGAGCTCCAAGCAGTGCCTCAGCAAATACAGAACTGGGTGCTGGGGTCTGGAGCAAAGCAACCAACAGACCCCAACATTTGCTTTTTCCCTCCAGCCAGCCCAATGGAAGGGCAATAAGCCTCTCACCCAGTCTCCCTTGCAGTTTATCATAAAGAGCCTTTTGTTGTATTTTAATTTGCAAACTTTCTCTTTTGCCATTCTCACGTAGCATGGTTCCGGAGACCCACATAATTATTTTTACAAGAAATGCTTTCAGACAAATAAGTCTGGAGAGGCTTGTAATTTCTATTACCTCATGGCGACTCTATTGATAGACAGCAGCACACCTTGGGAGAATTAGGGAGCAAAAAGTAATGGGGGTTTTGTCCTCACAAGACAGAGCTGTGAGAGCTGCCTGGCTCGCCGCCAACACCACCAATTACAAACCCAGAACAGGAGGCAAGTCCTAGCGTTGAAAAATTACCATTTCCCAACCAGCTCGGTGCTGAAGAAGCTGTGCTGTAAGGTTCTGTTTCCTTTAGGACCCATTAGGAATCTAGGATTGCAATTTTGGGCCCCTTTGGTGTCTGGAGATGGTTTATTGCCACTGAACATGGTGAAGGATGGAGTTCACATTGCTGCTCCTTGTCTCTGTATTTGTATCTTTCAGGGAAACATTATGTCAGGAGACCAAACAGTTGAGCATACGTAAGAACTGATTTTGGAGGCTCTGTCATTGGTAATTATGCCTGAAAGCTGGAGGTTTAATTATTGCTGGGAGGGTGATACCCTTGCAAGGACTGCAGCGATCCCATCGCTGGAGATGAGATGCTGCAGCATCTCAGCGCTAACGCAGATGTCTGCACATCAAGGAGTGAAAAGCTCAACACTCTGCATCCCCCACCTCCAAATCCCAGCACCAGGGGTTCTGTTGACACCCAAGATAACCATCAGCTGGGTTAATTGAGGACACAGCTGTCTGCATAACACTGCTTTTCTGCTGTGTTTGTGCTGCTAACCATCACCGGCGGTGGCTGAAGCTGCACAGCATTGTCACAATTCCCACTCTGTGTCTGCAGTCTACATTAACACTTTCTCGCTTGGGTTGATGATTTTTGCACATTTGTTGGGAATCAAACAATTATATCAGCACTCCTCAGCACATAGATTGTATTCTCCAGCTGTCACGGGATCACAGAATAGTTCAGATGGAAAGGAACCTTAAAGATCATGCAGCTCCAACCTCCCTGCAGGGGGCTGGCTGACCTCCACCAGATCAGGCTGCCCAGGGCCCCATCCAGCCTGGCCCTGAGCACCTAAATGAATGGGGCATCCACAGCTCCTCTAGACAACAACTACACCTAACTACAAAGTGCCTGTACAATAAGGAGAGTGCTGTATTACAATGTCCTTATATGCATCAAGGATTGACAACATAGAATAACATGTACAGAAAGAACAGGATTTAGCATTAAATTCACCCTTAGCTACCCAGTGGATATGTAGCAACATAGCATATAGGGCCTTACACGCTTTGACTGTCTTCCAGCATCATCTTCAATTGGGAGAAGGTTCTCATGGACTTGTGCTGGTGTAAGATCAATGAGGGAAGCACAGGGCATCTTCCATTGCATTCCAATGGCTGGTCCCAGTGCAGCCACACTCTTCCTGTGGTTCCCAGTGCAGGTGAATGGTAAAGCCATTCCATTTGCCAATTTCATGTCCATATTCCCTTTAATGTCCATCTGGAGGATGAACAAAGGGCTGGAGCACCTCTCCTACGAAGAAAGGTTGAGGGAGATGGGGTTGTTCATTATGGAGAAGAAAAGACTGATTGATCTCATTCTGGCCTTCTAGTACTTGAAGGGTGTACAAAAAGGAGAGAGATCAACTTTTCACATCATCTAATAGTGATAGGGCAAGGGGAAATGGTGTTAAACTAAAAGAGGGGAAATTTAGGTTTGATGTTAGGAGGAAATTATATACTAATTAGGAGGAAATGTTTTACTTAGAGGGTGGTGGGACACTGGCACAGCTGCCAAAGAATGTGGATGCCCCATTCCTGGAGCTGCACAAGGTTAGGGCCCTGAGCAGCCTGAGCTGGTGGGTGGTAACCTGCCCATAGCATGGGGGTTGGAACTAGATGATCTTTAGGGTTTCTTCCAATCTGGCTGTCCTATACAAGCTGCAGCATCTCCCTCTGCTCTTTCCCGCTGCATCCCGCACTCGGTCTGAGCCATTGCGCTCTGCCTGGATGCTCAGCAGGGAATTTCCTCCGATCAGAGCAATGCTTGCATGGCATCCAGCCAGCGAACCCAGCTCCAGGCCAGGCTGCCAGCAGCCTTGGCAAGGGAGTGCTGGCTTTCCTGGGCATGGGGAAGAGGAGGATATTTCTCCTGAGATAGAAAAGCCATGGTAAAAACAGTCCAACCTGGTTTGGGTTAGAAAGAAATAGCTGTATGTTGGGTTTTTTTTTTTCTCTTCCCTCTCGAGTTCGTTTGTTGGAGTATGGAGTCTCGGAGATGCAACATCAACAAAATGCACATAGAGTGAAATATTCCATTCAACCTAAACAGGAAAACATCTTGTGTTGTTTGAGGGCTATTTATCCTTCTGTGTTAGCTTCCACCAGGCTCCATCTCACAGCGGCTTTACTTTCCTCGAAACAAAAAAAAGCGAGGCAGAAGTTTAACCCGGAGGTCACTTTTCCAGGATATCCCCTTTCTCCCATGCCCTGGCTTTCATGCCAAACTCAGCTCAGTGACAAACGACCTCCCCTTCATCTCATAGGCACGCCGTAGAGAGCAGTGATGTTACGCCCCGGTCCCACCATAACAAAGCCCTCCATGTCCCTGGGGATGGAATGGTGACATCCCACCGGCGCCAGGACCGCAACCGACACGGAGTCGCCGGGTGTAGTCTGAGAGTTGGAGGAAGCGAGGAGCCAGCATACAACCTGAACTCGCTCAGCCACAACCCAAACCCCAAAAAGGAAAGCCTGCACACATGACGTCTTCCTGTCAGGAAATATTAATCACGGCCATGTCCAAACATGGTCAACGAAACATCAGGAAAACCACTCCTTTGGAAACCGAGTGCTGTATGCTGCCACATTCAGGAAGGGCCTCCTGCCATGAAGACAGGACTCATCCATCAGTGCTTATAAAAAAGATGGAGACCAACTTTTTAGACAGTCTAATAGTGATAGGGCAAGGGGGTAATGGCTTTTAATGTAAAGAGAGTGGGTTTAGGTATGATATTAGGAAGACATTCTTGACTCAGAGGGCAGTGAGGCACTGGTACTGCTGCCCAGAGAGCTGTGGGTGTCCCATCCCTGGAGGTGCTCAAGGCCAGGTTGGATGGGGCTCCGGTCAACTTGATCTGGTGGGAGGTGTCCCTACCCACAGCAGGAGGAACTGGATGGGCTTTAAGGTCCATTCCAACCCAAACCATTCTACAATTCTATATTTCTCTATTGCTGTGAATCTGTGAGCTGGGTGCTAGGGGAAAGATGGAAACACTGGACAACCACAATGGCGTGGAGTTCCACCAGATGTTTTCCTCAGCAGCAAAATGGTTTTGGAATTTTTCTCCCTCCATCCCCTGTTGTTCCCCATAGGAATCAATGAAAGGTACTGTGGTGAGACCAGCAGCAAAAATCCTAGTAGCACAACCTGACACTGGTGGCATCAGCTGAACTGGCTGTGGTTTTGGTGCTAGAGAAGAATAGTTCATCATCAGATTTTTAGGGTTTTTTTTTCTAATATTTTATCCTAGAGTTCAAAAGAGGTCCCAAACACGTTCAAAAGGCCAAAATTTCCTTGTGGGGCCTGAAGTGGTTGTGAGACACAAAGTGGTTGTGGGACAAAATACCTTTTGCAGCTCAGCCTGCTTGTGATTCCCAGTCTTACGGGTCCAAGACCCTAACAGGTGTCAATCCTTGCTCATGTGTCCCAAAACACTCTGTGAGGCCCAAACCCACCAGCCCAAATATTGGGAACCCAGTCTGCTTGTGTATCCAAAGTGTCATGTGGGACCCAAGATCCTCATAGGACTCAAACCTTTTTCTGGGCTTGGTTGGCCACAGGCTAACCCTGTGACTCCCAACCCTTTGAGGGACCCCTCTCAGTGGGGTCCTAGTTCAGTCTTGGGGTCCAAGCTGTGTTCATGGATCTCAAAAAGATGCCTGAACTCCCTGTAGAGCTCAACTCTGTTTCCGGGTCAATCCTTGCTCATGAGTTTCAGAACCCTTCAGGATACCCAACCCCTTGCATGTCCTAAAGCCCTTCCAGGGGTCAGGTCTGTGGAGTCCAAACCCCTCATGGAACTCAAACTCCCTTCTGGGCTTGGGTCATCTACAGGCATGTGGGTCCCAAATCCTTTGAGGGACCCAAATTCTATGGGTGTCCAAATCCATTGTACGATCCAAGCTGTGCCTTGGTTCTCCAGACCCCAGGTGGAACCTGAATTCCCTGAGTCATCCAAATCCCTTACATCTCTCAAAGAGTGGTGATGCACTGGCAGCCTGTGCCCAGGGAGGTGGTGGAGTCACTGCCCCAGAAGTGTTCAAGAACTGTGGAGATGCAGCACTGAGGGACGTGGGTTAGTGGGCATGGTGGGGATGGGTTAATGGTTGGGCTGGATGATCACAGAGGTCCTTTCCAACCTTTATGATTTTGTGATTCTATGATCCCACTGTGGTTGTGGGTCCTTAAATCCTTGTGGGATCTGAATACCCTGAGGCATCCAAGCCCCTCTTGGGGTCCCATTGTAGCTGTGGCTCTCAACCCCCTGTGAGATCTGAAATCTTTGAGGCATCCAAAATCCTGTCAACAATCCTGGGTCCCAACATGGTTGTGGAACCCCAAGCCCTTGTGGCATTTGAACATCCTGAGGTATCCAAACCCCTTTTGGAGTCCCAGTGTGGCTGCATGTTCCCAAACTTCCATGAGATCAAAACACTCTGAATTACCCAAATCTTTACCAGGGTCCCGCATGGTTCTGAAAACCCAAGCCTTTTCCTGCAGTATCCAAATCTTTTTCTGAATTACAGAGCAATTATGGATTCCCAAATTCCATGTGGGATCTGTACACCCTGAGGCACCCAAACCCCTTTTGGGGTCCCAATGTGGTTGTGTGTCCCCAAACTTCCATGGGATCTGAACTCCCTGAGGCATCCAAATCCCCCTCAGGGTCACAGTGCAAATGTGGGTTCTGAAATTCCATGTGGGATCTCAACATTCTGAACTACCCAAACCTCATTTGGGGTCCTGCTGTGGCTCTGTCCCCCTCAAACTTCCTTGGGACCTGAACACCTTAAGGCATGCAAATCCCTTCAGGGTCACAGTGCAATTGCAGGTTCCCAAACTCCATGTGGGATCTGAACACCCTGAGGCACCCAAACCCTTCTTGGAATCCCAGTGTGGCTGCGGCCCCAAACTTTTGGAGGAATCTGAATACCTCAAAGCACCCAAACACCTTTCAGGGTCACAGCGTGGTTACGAACGCCCAAACTTCAAGAGATCTGAACACCCTGAGGCATCCAAATCTCTTTCAGTACAACTGGGGGTTCCCAAATTCCACGTGGGATCTGAATAGTCTGAAGAACCCAAACCCCTTTTGGGGGTCCCGGAGTGGCTGCGTGTCCCCACACTTTCACGGGATCTGAACTCTCTGAGGCACCCAAAGCCGTTCTGGGGTCCCGGCGCGGCTGCGGCTCGCAGCCCCTCAGGCAGGCCGTGTTTGCGGGGAGCCTCTCACCCCTCCGGCGCCCGCGCTCCGGGCCCCTCACGGCCAGCGCCCCCGGCGGGCGGGGCGGGGAGGCGGCGGCGGCGGCCCTGAGTCAGCGCCCCGCCCGGGGGGGGGCAGGAAGCCGGGCGGGCCCGGGAGCGCGCCGGCCCCGCTCCTGTCACCGCCTGCGTCAGAGCCCGGAGTTTTCCACTGACGAAAAAGGGCAGCGCGGCGCGGCGCGGCGCAGCCCCGGCAGCGGCAGAGCGGGAGGCGCCGCCGCCACTGCAGCCGGAGCCGCCGCGCCGAGAGCCGCAGCCGCCGCCGCAGGTAGGGCCCGGAGCGGGGAGCGGGGGAGGGGGGGGTTCGCATCGCCAACGGTCCGGCTCGCGTCGCGCCGCCGTCGGGGCGTACGGCTGGCGTCCGTCCGTCGGGGTGCGGATCGCCGTCCGCCGTCGGGTGCGGGGGCTGCGGCTCGGCGCTCCCGGCCGCGGGGGTTGGGGCTCCCGGTGTCCCGGCGGACGGAGCCGGGCGGGCGCGCCGCGGAGGCGCCGTCTGGCCGGGGCTGCCGTGCTCGCGGCGCCCGGGGGCGGCGGGACCCGGGGAGGGGGAACGAACCGCTCGGGGCTCGGCCGGGACGGGGAGGATCGGGGGGCGGAATTGGGGGGGTTTCTCCGCCGCGAGTCCCCCCCCGGTTTTTTTCCCAGCCGGACACCTATTGATTCGCACCCCGTCGCCCCTCGTTGAGGCTGCGGCTGCAGTTTGGAGATGTAGAAAGAAAAGCGGGGGGAGGCAGAGGAGGAGGTGGGGGGGGGGGGGGGGTGGAGGAAGGCTGGCCGGCTCGCTTTACCCCGGAGCTCCCGGCCGGGGATGTATTCCCGTCGCTACAGCAACACCTACCGGCGCTCCGACGGACGCGCCGACGGACGGAGCGCAGCGCCCGCAGCGCTCAGCGCACAGCGGCAGCGCTCGTGGGGAAAGGGAGAGGGGAACCGGAGGAGCCAAAGGGAACCCCTCGCACACGGAGCTGCCCCGGTGTTCCCGGAGCGCTCATCACCTCCGCCGTGTCACTTTGGGATGAGGCTGACGCACGGGGACGGCCCTGTCCCAGAGCCAATTATTATAATTATTATTTTTTAATTATTTTTTCTTCTTCCCCCCCCCCCCTCCCTTATTATTATTATTATTTTTTTTTTTCACGAAGCTTCACGTTTTAATTTTTTTTTTTTCCCCTTTTGTTCTTTTCCACGGAGCTTCGCCTTTTCATCGTCACTCTTTTTGAACTGTTATCTTTTTTTTTTCTTTTTTCTTTTTCCCCTTTGTTCTTTTTCACCCAGCTCCGCATCTTAATTATCTCTCTTTTTTTTTTTATTATTATCCTTTTTGCCTTTTTTCCTTTTCCTTCTTTCTCACGGAGGACACCCGGAGCTTCACATTCCTCCCTTTAATAATTCAGTGCAGGAAAGGAGCGGAGCCGGGGGCAGCGTGCAGCACAGCGTGTACCTGCGGGAGGGCACACACGGAAACCTGCCCTGAATTATTCATGGGGTGTAATCAAATCGAGGATTTTCCTAGACAAAAGCACGCGTCGCTCTGTTCATATTTATTGCGGTGCAGAGTACATCCAAAGCACGCTGCATTCGGGCTATGTCACATAACCTTTTAATGCATTTCCTAATGTTTCTTATTTACCTTTTGAGCTGTCAGCGAGCCAGAAGGGCTTGATGGCAAACCTGCAAAGCTGTTTCTTGCTGGGGTTCCCCAGATATTGGCTCACGTGTGCCCTGCTTCCCATGGATGGTGCTGGCAGTAGGACTGCTCAGGGCACAGCGAGTGCCTAAGGGCTATTTATAACCAGGGGAAGGCTGTGAAACCCTAAACCCAACCATGGGAGAGGGTGAATATCAGCTGGGCTGAACCCTATGGACTCCCCATTGAACCTCAGTAAATATGGCAGGAGTTAAAGTGGTTAAGCGGATGGTGGTGATTGAGGGCTGATGGCTCTGCACTGATGTCTTTTTTTGATGATGCTGAGGTCATGCAGTGCGAATAACACCTGGAAAAGGAAGAAAAACCTCCCCGTGGATTCAGCATGCAGAGATGTAGTGTTGGATTTTAAAGCAATATTGGGCCCTGCTGAAGGCTCAGCCCCATTGCACTGGGTTTGCAGGGTGCTCCTAAGGCAGGAAAGCTGCTGGTAAATCTATGCATCGCACCACTTGTTTTCTTGCTTTGCAGAGGGAACTTTGTTTACAGTTCACGTGTAGATTTGGGATCCTTCCACCTTTTTGGGATCCTCCCCAGTCGGAAAATCAAATTGCAAACACTGCTATTCTCCTGCAGTCCCCCAGGAGCTGCTTCCAGGAGAGATTCCCTTTAATTGCCGCATGCTTTGCTCCTTGCAAAACCCCAAAACTTCCTCCCCGTGCCTCTGTGCAGCCCCTTACAGCCACGCTCTGTAGGATTTTGGGTGCTCTCCTCCTCTCTGGGCTGCACGAATGCCTTCTGAAATCCAAATGACTTGAAATATTTACTGTTGATACGCTGTCCAAGTGGAGGATAGTTAAAACATTAATTCTTTGCATTCCTGCATATTAGGGCTCTGCAACTCGCCGAGTGCCAGAAATGGGACTTAGCGGATTCACTCCCCTTCCCCCCCCCACCAAGCCCCCCCACCCCCTCCAAAAGCTTGGAAAAAAAAAATAAAAAGAAAAGGAGGGAGACAGAGAGAGAGAAAAAGAAAGGAATGCACATCTGGGCTAAATATTTGTTAGAAAGTATTCCCAGGATAGTGGGAGTTCTGGTGCCAGAGAGGAATTCCTGCGGGTTTGATCCATTGCATTATGTACTTGTTCCAAAAGCTGTTTTCAGTAAAATAGATGAGTAAGAAGTCTTAGCCAAGAACAGAATGTCTTTTTTGGCAACTAAAAGGAAGATAGGATTATTTTATTTCAGGTTATGTAAAAAAAAAAAAAAAGAAAGAGAGAGAGTGAGAGGGAGTAAAGGTGGTAAAATCCTCCTGCGCTCTGAGCCGCTTGCAGAGATTTCCACTGCCGAGCGCTGATATTTTCTGTTTTTCACGCTGCTGTGCACATTTTTGTGACTTCTATGGCAGGCACAGATGCGGATGGGAGTCTCAGGCTTGCGGCATCACCGCAGCTCAGCGATCCCAGCCGCGGTTTCAGCAGCATTGCTCTCATGGCTTGGGTTCTGCTGCCGAGCACTGGGGCAAGGAGGGGAGGGCACTGATGGTGCCTGGAGGAGGGCACTGGTTGTGCTCAGTGCAGGACATCCACTTAGCCCTGAACGGCTGAACCCCATCCGGGTGGTGTTTATAGGGGGCAGACGGATGCAGAGGTATTTTTTCAAAATAAATGTAAAAAATGGTACCTTCCAAATCACAGCTCCATTGGCTGAGTGCTGGGACAGCGTCGACGTTCTGCTCGCTTCCCTGGGAATTATACAAAGATGCTGCTTTGGGTTTTTTTGGCTGTAGGTAGAAGTCCTGGTGCTGCCCAGGCTACTGGCAGCTTGTCCTTGCCCAGCTCATCCCCACAGTCAGGATTTGGGGTGGAGAGGCAGGCACTTGGAAGGCTGAATGGATGGATGGCAAGTGGGAGGAGGTGGCAAACTGATGCAGGGATGGATGTCACTGCCTGGGGGCTTCTCTCTGATGCCCGCTGGTGTCCCTTCAGGGTGGGACAAAGCCAAACTGACATCAGTGCCCGCTCTACTCCCATCTTCTGGGTGTGCTGGAGAGCTGTGTTCTCCTCCTGTTGGCTGGAAGGCAAAATCCTGCAGTAGGGATAAAGGAGACGGCCTTGCGGCAGTAGTGGGTACATCCCAGAACCACCTGTGTTTGTTTTTGTGGAGTTTTTGGTCGTTCTATATGGACAAGGAGGTACTTCATTTTAATCTTCATTTTGGAAGTTTTTTCCTTTATTTCTGGCATGGGTGACCCTCAGCAGAACGGGAGGTGCAAAAAAATTGAAAAATAGGAGATTAGAGAGTTTGCAACATTGTGGCTGCCAACACTTTGCAAGTGGAAAGGTAGGAGAGGGCTCAGCACTGATGCTGGATTGGACGTCTGCCACAGCCACCTTCTCCACATCAGCTTTGGGTCAAGGCCCCGACAACCCAACCTCTGGCACATGCGGCCCCATGCAATGATTAACTTCTTCCAAACCCAGAACCGCTCCATCCATCCATCTTTAACCTTTCAGGGGACTTTTGGCTCCTGGAAGCTGTCGGTGAATGTGATTGATGAGCAGTGGGGCTTTGCAGGCGTCCACCATCGCAGGCACTATTGTGATATTGAGCATCCCATCATGGGGAGGTTCTGAACTCCGTGCAGTTTCTGTGCCGTCTGCTCAGGGCTGTTAGGAGGATGTCAGTTTGAGAGATTTAAATTCACTTCAGACATGCAAAAGAGGGTGAGAAAGTGATATGGTTACGGTTACGAGGAGTAGGTTGTGCTGGTGGGAGGGTTTCACAAGAGGGCATGAGGACACCGCGTCCATTAGCACTGGGTTTGCTCTTCCACCATGCTGCTCCAGGCACACTGGGTTGTGAATGCTGGAGATGGGCAGTAGAAGAGCGTGAAGGAAATTTAGGAATCTAGGCAAGCACAGAGCTCCTTTGTTTTTAATTAGCTACGTTGTTTTTAATTGCTACTATGCTTGATACATAACCCAGCCTAAACAAGAATAGCTTATTGAATGGGGGACTGACTATGAAAGGCACCGTGAGGAGAAGGGCTGTTCTTCACAGTTGATATATTTGTATTTCAGTGCTTCATTTAATAAGTCTGTTTCCCCAGGGGGCTGTAGCAAGTAAATCATGCCAGCAGATTGTTCTCTGCAAACCGGCTTATTTTTGTAATTAGCAAGAAGCTCAAGCTGTAACTGCACAGAAAGCGATCGGGGGAAGGAGTTAACATAAAAGAATTAGTAAGCAAAATGTAGTAATTATTGTTGGATAACGTTTGTGTTGATTGAATGGGTTCCTGGGCAGTTGTGTTTCCTCTAAAAGAGGAGAGGAATTGCAGCTGCGTGCAGGGACAGCAGCGAGGTGTGGTGTGGGGTGCACCTCTGGGGAGTCACACCTGCGTGATCACACTGAGCTCGTGCAGATTGTAAGTGGGATGATTTCTCTCTCTGATGATGCTTTTCTCCCTTCTTTTACAGTTATATGAACAATACGGCGTCACCATGAGCGGGGTGTTGAAAAGGAAGTATGAAGAGCTGGGGGATGACAGCACCTACTGCTCCTCCTCCTCTTGCTCCCCTCTGTCCTCCTCGGCGTCCTCAGGCTGGGACTCAGATGAAGACAACTCCCGTGGAGACAGCAAGCCCAGCTCTGCCATAGCACCTGGCTTTACCCGTGAGTCCCCTATCACCTAGCCCTGTTTGCCCTGTCCTTATAACCCCCCAGTGTCTTCACGAGAGTCTTCCTCAGCTGCTCCTCCTACCATTTTGCCATTAGTTTGCAACTTTTTTGCCCAAATCCAAATTTCTGGGCCCATGGGACACGCTTGTGCAGAGGTGTCCAGAGGGCGCTGCTATCAGAGCATCCTCCATCCCTCAGCATGCTATCAGCTATTCCATAGGCAACTATGGAACAGACAGTCCGTAATGCTGGTTTTGAAAAATGATTAACCAGCAGCCTAATTACCATTTCAGAACCCGTTTCCTATGTAAGGTGGGGACTTTGCCAAAGAACACGACACGTTTGACATTGCCTCCGCTGTCAGTACAGATAAATGCTATTTTGTTTTCCCAGCATTATCGGTTTTGAGGGCTTTTAGGAAAACATGCAGCAGACAAGGTCATAAAATCCCTTATCTGCTGTGCAAAGGGAAAAGAAAGACAATAGGAGACCATCTTCATGGAGGAGAAATGATCCAACCCAGTAAATTACACTGAACACCCACTGTATATAGCAGTTAAGCTCCACTTAGCAGACACACACAAACACGCAGTGGTCTGAAAAGGCTTTAGAAGTCTTGTAATAATAAAGAGTCTCATTCTTGCTTGTCTTCCCAGGTTTGGTGACAAAACAATGAACTTTTTGTATTCTCTGGCTCCATTGAAAAAGGGTCAGGAATGGAAAAACAATTTGGGGGGGGGGAGGAGAAGGAGGGAGAAGCAAATGCCAAAGTGCAGCAGCTCGGTCGATAGATGCTGGCGGTGGTTAACTTGCCTCTTGATAAAGAGCTGATGGTTTAGAAGATTGAATCAAGGTTATTATGAAAAAGCAACGCACAGTGCAAAGATAGCATCAAAGTGATGGCGCAGCCTGGTTCGAAACCCTCAGTGAGTGAGCAGAAGCTGCTGACACAGCTGGGTGACTGCTTTTTTTTTTCTTTTCTTTTTTTTCCATCTGAAACTGAAATGCGGTATTTTGGCAAGCAAGACCTGTGAAATGTAGGTGCAGCTTGCTGTTCAGTTTGCACTTTCTCAGCTCTGCTGTCCAAGCAGCACAGCTCAGTCTCATGCTGGAGATTCACCCAGCCCTTCTTGGCTGCTTGTTTCCACATTCCCACTACTTCATTAGCAGAGAGTGACACCAAAAAAAATCAGACACTGAATTTGTGCATTGCTGCATCTTCTTCCTGGCATGCAAGCAGCACAAGGGACATTTAGATGGGATATAAGGAAAGCTTTCTATAATAAGGGTGGTGAGGCACTGGCACAGGTTGCTCAGAGAGGTGGTAGATGTCCAATTCCTGGAGACACTCAAAAGTCAGGCTGGACAACACCCTGAGCACTTGATGGAGCTGTGAGTGTTCCTGTTCATTGCAGGGGGGGTTGGACCAGATGGCCTTTAAAGGTCCCTTCCAACTCAGTTCTGTGATTCTGTGAAATTGCTCTGACCAATTATTTCACCCCCACTTGCTCCATCTGCATGTGCAGAAGCTGGAGAAGCTCTGCTCTGAGTGCTGTGTAGTATATTTCAGCAACATAAAATAAACCAGAGTCATGCATTGCCATGTTTACCCCGGGGTCACCTGCATCAAGATTAACATCTTAGCAGCTGCTCTCAAATGAGTCTTACAAGAATAAACTATAGATTTCGTGGTTCCTCCCAGTGGATGGTAAAAGAAAATACCAGGAGGAGCAGTCATTCAGGCTATTTTCTGTCCTGCCCCAAAAGCTGGAGCTGAAGCATCAGTATCCCAATGTTGTGGGACCCTGGGACAGCAGGCAGGGTGATGGGGTTGGGAGCAGGACAGGTGTGCAGGGTGGTTGGCTGCTTGTTCGTTCTGCTCTGCTGCATGTGAAGAATAAGCAAATGTATTTCCTGGCAGAAGTTGTGGTGGGGAGGAGAAGCAGTGGGCATTTATTAGGGTGAATCTGAGTGGTGACTCCAGTGTATCAGGACTTGGCTTAGTTTCCCCTGTATCCACTTTCCACCTTTAGATTCTAAAGCACAAGATGCTGTGACCTTATCGTATTATGTTACCATTGCGAGTCCGGTTCATAGTGTTTAGCAAAGTTATTTTACCTCCATCTTTAGGATGGCATCGCTGACTGTATACTCTTTTCTCCCCCTTTTTTAGCCACGTCCATCCTGAAGAAATCCAAACGGCTAAAGAAGAACAACGTGGAGTTTGACCGGGTCACTGTGTTCTACTTCCCACGCTGCCAGGGCTTCACGAGCGTACCGAGCCGCGGGGGCTGCACGCTGGGGATGGTGAGCAAACACAGCTCCTCTCGGCAGTTCACGTTAGCAGAGTTCTCCAAGGAGCAGGAAAACGTTCGTCGAGAGAAACTGGAAGAGAAATTGAAAGAGGAGAAGTTGGAAGCCTTGAAATGGAAAGTGAGTGGCTGGATTGGGGGTGTCTTTTCTCATGGAGGTCTTTTCTTTGTGTTGGTCTTTCGAGTTCTTGGGGAATTGATCCAGAACCTTCTGTGGGTCTCTGAGAAATACAGGTCAGTTCTCTGCCCTGAAAGAAGTAATGCTCAGCTTCCCTAGCAGGTGTTCACCAGGTGTTCAGGTGGGACCTGAGTGAGATGCTGTGCACCTCGTGGTCTTTGGGCTTTCAGGTTTCTCTCTGGAGGCTCTGAGACAGATACTGGTCATAGAGGTGGCCACCACTGGGGCAAGTTAGAAAGTGTCTGGGTTATGCAGTCATATGTATGGTCTGATGTTTGGGTGGTCCTCTGTGGAGCCAGAAGTTAGATCCTTATGGGTCCCTTCCAATTTGGATTATTCTGTGATTTTATGATTCATTTATTGGAACAGGCTGTCCAGGGAGGTGGTGGAGTCAATATTACTGAAGTTGTTCAGGAAACATGGAGATGTGGCACTGAGGGATGTGGTTAGTGGGCATGGTGGGGATGAGTTGGGGTTGGACTAAACGACCTTATTGGTCTTTTCCAATCTTTATGATTCCATGATTTCTCCTGGCCTGAGGTGTTGAGGGCTGCTGTCTTGGTGTCCCTGAGAGCTCTGTAACACTTTGCCCATGTTTTGCCCTCAGCTCACCATGAACGGCACGAAGGAATCGGAGGAAGCCAACCAGCTCACTATTGAAGACATCTCTGACGACGACATCGACGTCAGCAACGTGGACCTGGAGGATGGCTTTTTTCTCCAGCCCTATCCAGCCAAGAAAAGGCGTGCACTGCTCAAAGCTGTTGGGGTGAAGAAGATTGACAAGGAGGAGAAGCGGGAGCTGCACAGCATCCGCCTGTCCCGGGAGGATTGTGGCTGTGACTGTCAGGAGGTCTGCGATCCTGAGACCTGCAGCTGCAGCTTGGCAGGCATTAAGTGCCAGGTACTGCCCTATCTCATGCATCTCAAGTTGAAGTGGGAAAATCTCTTGGAGATGCTGCTGGAAAGCATCCTCCTCCCAAATCGCTCATCCCATGGGGATGTGCAAGTGCACACACATTGTGAGTGGCAGAGGGAGATGGACTTTGGAGGTGCCTTGGCAAAGAGAAGCCCTTCGCTCCTCCCATAAGGCTCCAATTTCTCCTCCTCCCTTGGTGTGCATCCCAACTACCAGCACACATGGGAGCATCAGTGTCAGCTCTGCAGGCCCACTTGCACATCACAGGGTGACCACTGTAGCTGCACTTAGTTACCTTCATTTATTTTTTTTATATTTTATGTTTTCAGAGGTGCCTGCCCTGCTGTGTTTGTGGGGAGTATCCACTAGTGTGGGTTCTGCTCACTTGCTCTGTGCTCTGTGGTTGCAGGCTGGGCGGTGTATGGTGTGTGTGTGCAGACAGTTGGATATGCACAGGCAGATGGATGTGCACAGGAGGACTCATGGTCCGTGTGCATGTCACAGCCCCCCTCTAGTGGCTGCTCACAGCTGGTACGTAGAAGTGCTGCAGATAACAGTGGAGCAATTTGTCCTTCATCCCGCAGAGAGGCAGAAACTCATGATATAGATGAGATATTAAATTTTCTGGTGCAATATACAAAAATTCACTTTTGCCCTCTTATGTCTCCTTTCCGAGCATTACGTTTTGCTTTTTTTTTTTTTTAAAACCTTTTAACTTTTTTCAGTTGTACTGAAATTCATCTTTTTTAAGACAACTCTTCCAAAGAGCAAGTGGTGTGGGCTGTTTTTTTTTTTTGTTTGTTTTGTGTTTTTTTTTTGTTGTTTTTTACTATTTTGTATTTTTTGGCTTGCTTTTAAACTCCTCACCCATGCTGCAAAGGTGATGTGTGAGAATTTGAGGGTGAATCAAGGTGGCTTGGGCTTTGGGCGAGGGTCCTCATCCTCATGTTCTTCCCCCCAGATGGACCACACCTCCTTCCCCTGTGGCTGTACCAAGGACGGCTGCGGCAACACGGAGGGCAGGATCGAGTTCAACCAGGCCCGGGTGCAGACCCACTTCATCCACACCATCATGAAGCTGGAGCTGGAGAAGCAGCAGCAGAGCAGTGAGGGGGTGGCAGAAGTTGAACCTCCCTTCCGGGAGCGGTTGCCTCAGCTGGGCTGCACAGCGACAAAGGGGCCCTTGGAAGAACGCACAGCACCGCTGGCCCCCGCCTTCCAGTTCAGCCCTGAGTTGGAAGCCCTGGGGGAGAACAGCTGCAGCAGCGACATGACGGACTCCTCCATCTCCTCCCACCCCAGCGAGGACCTGGAGGAACCCTATGAGAGCCTCCCCTCTGACAAGTCCCAGTCAGACATTGATGATGATGGCTTGGCACGCATCCTCCACTTCAACGATTCGGATGCCGAGGAGGAGGGAGACCGCTGCCAGGACAACCTGAGCTGTTTCCATCCTTCCGACTTCTTCATTGAGGACCATGATTGTGAGGCCAAGCCTGGCCCTGGGGCCTCATCCCACCTCTCTGAGTGCCTGGATGAGAATGCCAACCAGGACAGTGGTGGGCTGCTGGAGGAGGCCATGCACGTGCACTGTGATGGGGTGTCGTGCTGTGCCCCAGCCCCAGCTGAGTCGTGTTCCAAGAGCTATGCCGATCTCAGCCTTTCCTCTGACTCCTTGGATTTCTTCCAGTCCTTCTCGGACTATAACTTGGGACCCCTTTACAACTCCTTGAAGGAGTATGAGAACCTTGATAACTTCTCAGCGTTACAGTTTCAGTTGCCTAATTTCCCCGGTTTCCCGCAAGCTGGAGATCAGGGCTCCTGTTTCTTGGAGTCTCTCATCGGTTTGTCCGAATCCGTCCCCGAAACCCCAGCCCCTTTCACAGACAATCAGCTTTTGGAGGACGCCATCAAGTCATCTCTGATGGAAACGGTGAAGGTGTGAAGCTCCTGGTTGGCTGGGGATGCGAAGGACTGGCAGCATCGTGGTGCTGAAACCAAAGCCGAAGAACGGTTGGACGGGCAAACTTTCACTTGTGCTATGTGAAAAGGATTAAAAAAAAAATAATCAGACTTTCTGAGCAGACAAACTATTTTTGGTCTTTATAGAATGTGGACGTTTTGACATACTGCAGCTACAATCAGTTCTCTTGCTGTTTGTGCAAAAATTTCTAAACTTTCATGATGGGGTTGGGGGGGGGGGGGGAGGGAGGGACGAAGACTTTCAAGTATGAATTTCCTTGTGTTTTGTATGCAAAGACCTGTTGAGAAATGCTCCTTGCGAATGTTGCCAGTCGTACACACAGCCCCTTCTAGAAACGTTTCGGTGTCGCGGGAACTTTTTAAGACAACTTTTGAAGCTGTATTTATTGTGAAAATTTGTGATTTGCGTAAGAGCCAGACCAACATGCTCTTGGGTTTAAATCAGAAAAGGTTTACAGAAGAGATCCGTACACTATATACATAATCATCCTTCATCTATTTATTGCAAATTCCAGAATTTAACTAGCCACTGAAGCTTGAACTAGCATGAAACCTTATTTAAATTGGTAATACCTCAGATGTATTATGTGCACAATCATATTTTTTGCATAATATATCTGTATTTATTTATTTTCTACCTGTAGTACATGAATAGCACTGTGGTTTGTCAATGACCTGGAAGGGCAGTAAGGTCTCCAGCAGCACATGTCCTAAAGATGACCCCACTGTGAGTCTGGGAGGTGCTAGCTGTTCGCTCTTCACCTCACATTGCTACAAGAGCTGAATGCAAGGTGGGTGGGAGGGATGAGGGAGGTGTTCCTACAGCATCCTCTGGTAGTGAACCATCCTTTGTAGACGTGATAGCGCGTAGTCTGATATGCATGATACTGCTATAGGGAGCAAAACCATCCTCTGTTTGAGAAACGTGAGCTAGCTCTATTTAATGAACAAAAGCCACCGAAATCTTTCCATAAATTATTTTCTAATTTATTGAATTTCCTAAGGATTTGGCCATGAGATCTTTTGTGATCGCTTATGGTGCCTGAATATGCAGAGGAACTGCCAGCGAGGGAGGAAGCCAGGGTAACTTTTGCAGCCTGTGGGGCTTTGGAGAGCAAAGTGAAGGGCAGCAGCACCCTTAGGACTCCCAGATATCAAGGGGATGGCAACTCCAGAAACTTGTGGGCCAGATTGTTTATACTCTTTTTTAAATAGATAAATTGGGTAAATCAAGGAAAGGAGATGAATATGAAGTTTGTTGCATTATTTATTGAGTACGATTGCAGAAGGGAGTAAAAAAGAGAAATGGTTGTGCTTAGGAGGGAGATTAGAGGCCTACTTAGATTTTTGTTGTTTCAATCAGCCTGAGAACATGACACTATTTGGCCATGCCATGTAACTGGACCCAAATCTGCACGCCAGTGATACACTAAGTGCCTACGCCAGCAGCGTGAGCGTCTAGGTATCTCTCTGGAAACCCACAGCTGTACACTGAAATCCCTCCTTGAAGAGTCACCCAGTTGGGGGAAATCATCCCAAAATGTGGGTCTGGGGACTTTTCCCTTAGCTGAACCCTTGCTGTCCCCCGGCAGGGATGGGGCTGTTCAGGACCTGCCACTTGATGGACAAGTAGTCTTGCCATGCCACCATGGCACCCTGCCAGCAATTTGGAAAGCTTCTGGCGTATGAATAGCGCGAAGGCTGGTTTTTTTGGTTTTTTTTTTTTTTTTTGTTTTTTAAATTATTATTAATTATTATTATTATTATTTAATTGTACGTCTTCTCTGGTATTGAGCCGGTCAACCTTGAAGCAGAGCCAACCCGCCATGTCCTCCCACGAGGCATCACCCTGAGGCCATTCCCATGGACAGGAGGGCAACTGTAGGAATACTACTGGCAGATGGAGGATTTCCTGGATATCTATCTATCTATCTATCTATCTATCTATCTATCTATCTATCGATCTATCGATCTATCTATCTATGTTATTTTTTTTGTTGTCGCCGTTGTTTCTTTTGACTGAAAATCCCCCTTGGTTATCTTCTGGTGGTAGTTGCTATCCTTCAGACTGCATCAAAAATACTGACTGTTGGAAGTCTGGTACCGTTCTGTATTTATTGGCACTAATATATTTTATAACATTCCTCAGTTTCTCTGCATATATATATATATTTATATATATAAAATATATGCATATATTTTATATATATATATATACACAACACTTTTTGTAATGAATGACGGAGATTGACTCCTGCCATTGTGGATTTTTTTCTATAATTTATTCATTTTATTTGTGTTGGTGCCAAAAAAAAAAAAAAAAAAAAGATTTTTTCTCTTTTTTTTTTTTTTTCTTTTCAAGGCACTGAATTGTAAATATATAATTTTGTTGCTTGTTTGTTTGTTTTTCTTCTCGGTATCTATGTAAAAAGTTGCCTGTTAAACAGTTTTAAAACTGGCTATTTATTGACACAATCTGTAATTATCTAATGTATTGATTGAAACACTTTGGTTTCAACATAGCTTTATTTTAGCTTTCTTTGTGTATATATTGTGATTATGTTGCTTAAGGGTACAAGTTAAAAAAAAATGCTTTATTTTTACCTTATCCATTTGCATTTGTTTTAAAAAAAAAAAAAAAAGGAAAAAAGCATATTTGTCTACAGCTGCTGTCTCTCATTTCATCAAAGCAATATGAAGAAATTTCCATTACACTTTCAATAAAATAATTTTGTTTGAATGCGGCAGCGTCTTCGCCCTTCTCCTTGCGCCTTCAGCATGACTGGTTGTTACCTTCTTTTCTCTGCTGTGGCTCAGCTGCTTGGATGAGGGGTGTGAGAGCTGTACCGCATGTCACAGCTGTTCCTTTTTTCTTATGTTTTTGCTTTCTTGGGATCGTTTTGAAGCTCGTTGCCCTAGGGTTCCCACCCCAAATAATGAGATGGACCTCAAAATCATGACTTTGCCCAGGGACAGGTGTCTTCCCAGAGAGGCACTCAGTACCACAATGAAAGAAGAGTGTCAAAGGATGCCCTTAGAGTGGGACATTGCCTTCATCCCCATTCCTGTAGCTCTTTCCAGACCTGGATATTGAAACTGCACTGGGCAGAGCATCTTTAGCAAGAAAATGGGAAATGGTGGTTGTATCAAAGCCCAGCAAAGTGCAGGCACAGTGGGTTGGAGTTGTCTAGCCAGAAGGTCACTGTGTTGAGGCCATCTCCTAGGCTATCCCACTAACGAAGCTCTTTCTGCAGGATCTTCCTGCTGACCAGTGCCAGCCCATGATGGGTGGCACTGAGGATTCAGGAATGGAAAGGCCGAATTCATCAGTGAGCACAAATCAGAGATGCGAACACAGAACATGAGCTGGATTTGGAAACACGTGTTTTCTCCCCATCAATGTTTGAGCCCCTCAAAATCAAGACTGAATGCGAATAAAAACTCTCTAGTCCATTGCAAAGGTGTTTCCCACTATCACTGTAGTTTGTGCTGATGAACCGTTAAATGTTCGTATTCACTATGCCAAAATAGTCTACAACAAACTGTCATGGTCACCACAGCCTTCCTGCTTTTTCACCCCAGCAGGAGCCTCCTGTGTCACTCGTCTCCCTCCTTGGCAGCCTCCATGGCAAGGCTGAGGCCAGCTGCATTTCAGCACGCAGTGGGACAGACGTGCCCAGACCCGATGACACACGGCTGTGATTCATTGCCGTGGGCAGCTCCTTCAATGAACCCAATAAATCCCGTCACTGCAGCTCCAGCTCGAGCTGTGCACTCCCCACCTTCCTCACCCTCTTTACTGTCATTAGTTTTCCTCCTCCATGCAGCTACCCTCGCTCCTGACATCCAAAAGCACACAATTATTCATTGTTTGCTTTCATTTCATTCTTTAGTTTCTGCTAAAAGAGTTAAAGCATCTTTACAGCCAGCAGACAGACGACAGTTCTCTCCCTGCATAGGGGCTGAGTCATTTGTTGCCCAGAGCTGGCACCGAGCAGGAAGGAGATGTCTCTGTGCTGTTCTGGGCAGGAACAGCCATAAAGTGACAAAGAGATGGACTTTATCTCCAGCAGGGAAAAAAACACCACAGGAGCTGCAGGGCAATGCAAGCCCAGGGTGTTGCCTGAGACACTTCCATAAAGCCAGCTCTTCCCACATCAAGGACCTGCATCTACTCTGAAGATCCAAAATAAACCACCTTTTTTCCTTGCAGCACAGAAATCCTCATCACTCCATAAGAGTCCCTCCATCTAATCAAGCAGTATTGCAAACCAGCACAAAAGCACTTTAGTTTGAACCACATGAGGGTTCCTTTGTGCTCATCCATCTAAGGAGCATCTCAGGAAATGGGTGTTGCTAAATGCAGAGAAGAAATGTAAGTAATTCATAGAATCATTAAAGTAGTAAGGAGCACTAAGATCATCTAGTCCAATTGCCAGCCCATGCCTGTGACAGCTCTAGGCCATGTCACTTACTGTGACATCCACCTTTTTCTTGAACACCTCCAGGGATGGTGATCCCCCATCTCTCTGGGCAGCCTGCGTCAATTTGCCCCACCACCCATTCAGGGTTCCTAATATCCAACCTGAACTTCCCCTGCCACAACTTCATGCCAGTACTCTCGTCCTAGCTCTATTTCTTGCTAGAAAACAATAAAAATTCTTTTGACAGACACCTGGCTAAAGGGAGAATTGAGATAAGTCACTGATGGAAAGAACCAAGTTCTCTCCTTCACAGCTTCATCTACGAGGAGTTTTAAACGCTGCTTGAACCACACATTTCCGTCAGCCTGCCTTATATCACCAGGTCTGCTGTGAACAGCAGCATTGCCATCTGCTGGGCAGCAGCCCCAGCTGCCTTCTCCTTCAGCTCCACAGTACATTTTGGCCAGAGGTACCGAAATGCCTGAGGCCTACAGCTCAAAGCAGAGCAGGGTGAGGGGAGGGCAGTGCTGAGCTCTGCTCTCTGGGGACAGCGATAGGGCCTGAGGGAACAACATGGAGCTGTCAGGGGAGGGGCAGCTGGGGGTGAGGGAAAGGCTGTGCCTCAGAGGGTGGTGGGCATGGAATGGGATGCCCAGGCCCAGAGATTCCACACCACCACCACAGCAAATAACATTCCTCCAAAATAAACCTGCTCTATTGAGAGCGTTATCTACTCCACTTCCAGGAAATAATTACTTGGATACTACTTTGGAGTAAATAGAGATGAAAATTTAATGGTTCTTACGTGCTTTTTATATTCAAAGCATCCCAAAGTGCTTTCCAGTAATTAGGGCTGAATAGCTGTCAGGAGAGGTGGGTGCACATTGTATTCCCAAAAATATGGGTCAATTTTGCTCAGGAGAGGAAACAATTGGGTGATGAAGTGATGTAAATTTGACTACCATCTTTGGAGGTTTATCTGACAAAGACTAACATACCTGGGGTAGGCTGTGAATGAGGGCACGTCCATAATATAAACATAGACTCATAGAATCATAGGATCATAGAATGGCCTGGATTGAAAAGGACCTCAAAGACCCTGCTGTGTGCAGGATCACCAACCAGACCAGTCTGCCCAGAGCCACATCCAGCCTGGCCTTGAATGCCTCCAGGGATGGGGCATCCACAACCTTCTTGGGCAACCTGTTCCAGTGCATCACCACCTTCTGAGTGAAAAATTTCCTCCTAAAACATCTCAATCCAGCTGTGACATGACTGAGGGTTCCATTGCCAAGTGTATCTCCGTGTGATCTCTAAGAGTATCTCAGATCCTCTAAGAACTCCAGGTGTGCTGTGTTTGGGTCCATCTGAGATGTTTGAAGCTCTGTAGACAGCTCCATGGGGCTGGTGGAGATGAAATAGGGCCTCAGAAACCTGTGCTTCTCTGAATCAGCAGCAGGATGGGATGTCCTCAGTTATCCCTAGTGGCCTTGTCCTCCACACAGGATCCCTGAACCCCAGAGCTGTGTTGCTGTACAGCATCTACAACCTTACCAAACACCTCAAGATGTTGTGTGGTCAGTCCTGCACCTCACCAGAGCACCCTACACCTGCTGGGATCAGCCTGAGAAGATGCCTTCAGTAGCCACGAGTGCTTTCTTTTTCTGTTCCACTAAAGCACACGGGGAACATCAGTTTTCCAAAACAAGTGGTTTTAGCTGCATACTCATCACCCGGCTGTGGAAACAGCAAATATTTTATTATATATTTAATATTATGGTACCCAATGGTGTTTTTGCTGTCCTATTGGATATTTTATCTCTCTAAGACCTAGTACCTTCACATAATGAAGCCTGTTGGAAGAACAGCATTTTCCACAGGTGCCTGAGGTAAGGTTACAGATTTTCCTATAGCGCTCAGAAGTAAGGCTCTTGAATACCACGAAGGCATGGAAGAAGCACATGCGATGCCACGTGAGTGCTCCCAGGCCATTGCCTCCTCTTATCCTATGCCATAAATCACAGCTGAGCAGCACAAACTGTTCCTGTCATGGGAACCTGGAAAAAAAATGCTCCTTCTTGGTGCTGGGGATGTGATAATGACTCTAAACAGCCTCTGACACGTGGTTCTCCTACTCCTGCAGCTGCAGCATAATATTTCTCCTCCTGGTTGCCATCCTTAACCTCTTTGTGTTCAGGCACTGAGCACACAGAGATAGAGCCCATCTCAGGCACCCCAAAGCCAGCAAAGACTGCACTCCTTCACCTCTCAGAATCCAGGTGGGTTCTGGAAAGGACTGAGGGACTCCATTCCCTGAAGCCTTTGATCATGAACATTCAAGGCGCTGCTCTCACTTGATTCCTAAGCAAAATGCAAGGACTATTACTCCACTATTAGTGAGTCTAACAGATCTAGAAGTGAAGCAGCTGAGCTTGGTGTCACAGCAGAAGTCACACGCTGTCTTAAAAGGAGCAAGAACCATTCACTAATATTAAAGGGAAGGAAAGCTAATTCAGTATTTTTTGTGTGTGTGCCTGTGTCAGAGGAGGACAATTGCCAAAATTCTGAATACAGAAGAGACATTATCGAGGGCAGCCTGATAAAGCAACGAGCTACAAACACAGCTGGGGCACCAGACCTTTTGTAAACCCTGAATAAAGCGCTGCTGGTTTCATTTTCACCTGCACGCACTGAAATAAGCACAGTTTATCTGTTTTCCAGTAGGACCTCCGGGTAATGGCAGCAAAAAGCAGCTCCCGGTTGCTTATCTGAGCGTCTGCGAGCAAACACAAAGGACAGAGTGCAAGGCTGTATACATGCCGTTTTATCAGCCCGCAAAACTTCTTCGGGAGCTGGTGATAAGCACATCAAGCATTCCTTCGGTTTGCCAATGCCCTCTAGTGGCATCTGAACATTCACTTTGCATCTCTGCATCTGAGGCAGTGTGAAAGATCAGCTTGTTACCCCCTGTTGTAAGCACGTTCACTAACGGCACGGGTAATTAAGGAAAAATGTGTGTTGGTGTCGTGCTGTCTCATTTGTGCGGTGCACGTATGACTTGCTGCAGAGCAAAGTGTATGACACGGTCTGTGGGCCGTGAAACCTGAGCTTCTTTCCACCTTCCTATCCCTATGTAGGTTTCTCAGGATGCAAACCCATTTCAAGTGCTGACATTAATGCAAATGTATCTCCTCTTATGTAAATCAGCAATCAGCTTGATTTCCACTCCCAGGAAGTCAGCAATTATGTGTAAAGTCAAGGTTAAAGCAAAGAGAGCTTTACCATTCCTTTGATTAAGTGCACAGTGAGAAGCCCAGCTGTGCAGGAACAGCAGCAGGAACCCAGAGGGTGAGAAGGATGCGGCAGTAGTAGCACGAATGAGGATGAGGACAAAGGTTTTAAGGTTTTATATATATGTACATATGAAACTACAAAGTATTTGGCACCCAGGCCAGGCAGAAATGGTGTGTGTGCCTTTGAACAGTGGAGTAGCTCATAGAAGAAACCTGGAAAAAAGACCATGAAGCTGGAAATCTGCATTAGCTGGTTTTGCTCATTACTGTGTTAAGATGCCTGTAGTGGTTTAAATATACTCACAAAAGGTTATGAATTGGCTTAGGGAAATTCATTTCAAAAGAATCACAGAATCATTTAGGTTGGAAAAGGCCACTAAGGTCATCTAGTCCAACCACCAACACATTAGTTTAACCATCAGCTTATCAAAGTACTCTGGCTAAGCCCTTCCACTGCATCTGGTGACATCACAGTGGCTGTCTTTAAAGCTTCCATGGTTGAAGAACACCATTAGCAGTCTTCCAGGTCATAGAAAGTGAAGTGAAATCGACATCTGCTTCCAGAAGTCTCCACAACCCCACCACAATGACCAGGAAGCAATGCATGCTCTTACCAACCTTAGTCCCTTTCTTTGGCCGATATCCCTTACTTCAGAGAGCTACCAGGACTTTCTCACAGAAATCTTGTTCCCTCCATAGAGGGAACCCTTTCAATAGGTGTAACTAACACTTCAGGTTTTGTGCTGGCATGCTAACTGGAGAGAAAGAATAAATATGCTATAATCTACACCACTTAGATGCTGAGAGGTTCACCCTTTCCCAGTTTAAATATTCCAATTACAATTTACTCAGGCAACCAAGAGGAACAAGATATTGAGTCATCTTCAGTGAAGTGGTAGCAATTTTCCAAGCACTTTTTTTTTTTTAATGCTAGCAATTTCGATAAGAAGCTCTGCTTAAATCTTTGCTTAATGTTACTATGCTCAGAACTTGTTAAACTGATCAAAAACGTTCCCAATGTAGAAAAAAAAAAAAAAAGAAATTAAAAACAAACCCACAACCAAAAGAAAGAAAGAACCTGTTCAAGGCATTGCCCAAGGTTACCCAAACACCTCCACATTGCACAGTTCCCACTGGGCCGTGCAGAAATAACACCTGACAAATTTCGAGTGCTCTCAGATCAGGTTAAAACCCAAGCAGGGTTAATCCAGCCAGCACTTCAGGCTAGTAACTGTCAATGCACATGTTGCATTCCCTTCTAAGAAAAGCATCTGTCCACCCAGCTGCCTGCTGCTCCATGTAACATGACCGGATCTTTGTCAGCTGGATAATAAGAGCATTAGCCACAGGGGAGGGTGGTTCAACCATGGCTGGATGTGCTGATCCTGTTTTCTAGCATCCTGTTCTCCTCCCTTCTCTTTGCTGAGTGTTTCCCTCTGCCTGCACCCAAATTGCTGGCTCTCAGTGCCAGGGGTGGCAGAGATCTGGGCTATGAGGAAAAAAAGAGGAAAATGGGAGATGCTGTGGCTGGCAGAGATCTGGTCTCTCTCTTAGGAATGCAAAACATCCCAGACTTTTTCCCAGGTGGAACAGACCATTGCCCAGATGGGTAGTCCATCTGACTATGGCAAGTGGTGGCCCTTGCAGGGATGTATTCCATCTTTGATAGCAGCCTTAACATAGTCCTTAAGATGAACATGTAGAGGCCTTGCAATGAGCAACCTTGTGACAGATGGCAGGAGAAGGGCAGACTGACAAAATGGCATCTGACATGGAAGTGCAGATGAAGCAAAAGTGTGAAATTGAATCTCTCCATGCGAAAAAAATGGCACCCATTGACATTCATTGATGTTTGCTGAACATTTATGGAGACAGTGAGCACAGAGAGGTGGGGGGTGATGTTTCAGCAGTGGCAACAGCAGCAGTGGGTTATCCCTGCTAGGGCAGCTTTGTATGAGCACAGCATGTGGGCTCTTGTTCACTGCTGGCAAAAATGCAGAGCTAATGGTGGTGACTATGTTGAGAAATAATGTTTTGTAGCTGAAAATTTGCTCTATCAAACAGTGTTGCTGAGCTCAGTTGTACTTTCCATGGAAATAAGTTGGAGGCATTACTTTTGGAGCAACCTACATCTCTGCAGCCCAAAACAATTCCTCTTCTCTCAGTGCAGCCCAGGCAAAGTGAAAGGTTGGTTACTCGTGATCTAGGGTGAAGAATGTTTTCCTTTTTTTTCAAGAGCCATCTCTGCTAATATTAATCCAGTCACTTTCCAGACATCCAGAGTAAAGCTCAACCACTTAAGCACTTATTGACATTCATTAAGCATCTATCTAGGAGCACGCAGATTCTTCAGGGCAACATAAAAACCCAGAGACTTGTTTCCACAACAAGGCAAAATCTCTTTGGGACACACAGAGGATCAAGATATAGGTAGTAAACCACCTTGAACTGCAGCCAAAGATCAGTTGTCAGTATGAGAAATGGTTGGTATAATTCCATGCATGGCATGGACCTGAATTTTCTCTCCAAATCATTTTTACCCAAATTTCTACTGAGGAGTTTGTTTTAAAAGTAGGCCCAGGGTTCTATAAGTACTGACATCAGCAGGTCTGGGGCTGGACATGGTTGAGGGACTTGGCTTGATGGGCATGGTGATGATGGGTTGATGGTAGGAGTATTCCTTGTTGATGGTAGAAGATTCCAGTAGTCTATTCCAACCTTAATGATTCTATGATTGTAGACATAATGAAGTAAAAAAGAAAGAGTTAAGAAAATGAACTGGAAAAGATGGTTCATTCATCCAAGTAAGTAAATCTGCTGCCCATGGGATGGACATGGTAGGACCAGGATTCTTTCTTGTGCAATTCTACCAGCCCTCTTTAACAAACCCTTTCTATTTTCTTGGAAGCCATAAAAGTTCATTGTGATATTTAGCACTGAAACCTTTTTTAAGCCATTGAACATTTTTTCCCTTTACATCATAGATCATTTTTAGCTCCCAGTTAGTTTTGGCTAGGAGGTCAGAGAGTGGCCTCTTAGCCAAACAGTCTCTTCTCTCATTTCCACCACATTCATCACTCTTGTTAGACCTGGCCAGCTCTCTCATTTTCTATTGTTAATTTATTATTCCAAAGATTCTGTGTGTGCTCCCTGTGTACAATTTTGTTGAAGAACATTGTTGTCTGTTTATTCTCCTTTTGGACACCATGCCATTTAGATTGAGTAATTGTTTGTCCATAATCTGTACTCTACAGCAAAGCAAATGGTATACTCATTTTGCAGTTGAGTGGCTTTGATGTTGGGTTGTGCTGTAATGCCCAAAGGAGAAATAAATTACAGTCCAGATGATGAATTACAGCTGTTTTCTGAATTCCTCCACTTCAGACATTGTTTTAGTGTAGAGTTCCAGGGGGACTGTCTGTGTTTTGCTATATGCTTGGTGAACGAGGTGAACCTCTTGGTCATATGTGAATGAAGAGAGGGGAGTTAGAGCACTAGGACTGGGAAGCTGCTCCATGTAAGAGGACTTGCCAAGGGTGAGAAACCTTGAGTTTATGAGTTATGGCTGACTGTAGGTGAAGGAAATCAATTAAAAAACCCACAGAAATTGGAGTAAATGGCTGATTAGTTTTTGGTATCATGGGAATACAACAAAGCTGCAATTCAGAAATGTAGCTTGAGATGCTGAAGCCGAGTGCTGCCATCCAAAATGTCAAAATTCTCTCTCTGGAGACTTACTCATTAGAAGTGGCAAACTAATTGAGTGTTTTGCAAAGTGTAAGAATGTGGTTTGGGCATTGTAAAGGACGCTGCAAAAAGGTGCTGTACTTGACAGCAGTCAAGTGATAACACACAGGAAAACCTCCAAGACAGCAGTCTTGATACCCTATACTGCAAAGCATAGAGAATTGTTTGAGATGACAGTTGAGTCTCCTCCAAAAAGGCACCATAATCCTGACAAAAGCTGAGCAAACTGGAGGTTGGGCTACATGATCTCCTGAGGTCCATTCATCCTGAATTATACTACGAGTTATTTTGATTGAGTGTTCAGAAAAATTGCACTGTCACTCTCTACGGACAGAGGCCTTGGATTTGACAGAGAAAAAACACTGCTCAGAACAATGGGAAGAGCAGATGAGTCCATCAGAGCAGAGAAAGACACTTCTGTAAGTTATAAACAGTCCATCAGAAAAAGTGGTATTACGTGACACTCGAAAAGCCAAAGTCCAAGAGGATTTTGACAAATCTTGTATTGCTGCTCTCTGTAGCTTTGTTAAAGTATCTCAGAGTTTGACTGTGATGAGCCTATCTGAAAAGAATAAAGAACAACCAGTCTCCTCAATACAGTTACCACATTTACCTATAAAAAGCAGTAAGAGAAAGGATCCTCATCTTAAAAAATTTTGAAATATTTGCCTTCATCATACTTTTACATACAAAACTATAAGCAACTGGAAGTGTATTCATCTCTTTAGGTGGACTTTTAACTTATTTTACAATGTGTTGATGGACATACAGGTGATCTCACACACATCCCTTCACTTACAGTTTCAGAGTTCCTACAGTTTTACAGAACGTGTTTTATTCCAGTTCATATACATACATCAATGCAAAGTCAACCACTTAAAGAAGAGATGAATCAGGCACCGAGTGTATAAAATCTTAAGGAAGGAGGAAGTAAGCCCTGGAGGAGAAAGGGTTTTGCTATTTACTTTTCTCCCTGTACCACAACTCTTGCATTGAATCATGACTGCATAAGTACCTAGTGCTCAAACGCTTAGAAAATGCTTCTGCAGTTAATCAAGTACATGTGCTTAGGTGCTGAATGAATTTAAACACCATCAATGGCACGTGTTGCTGAAAGCCTGCCAATTCAAATCCCACTCTGGAAGGCAGATGCTTACATCTCTCCAAGATTCTATCTGAAATGTCAAAATTGATGCTTTTAATCTCACCCCAAAACACTGGCAAAGTGAAGAGCTTTACTCAGTGCTCCCTTTGTGAGATAGTGAAAGAGAGAATAGGCTGGTCATAACAGATGTTAACTATGTTGCTTAACACAATGCACAAAGATACACCTGTACTACAGCGCTGACAACAAATTAATGAAGAGCAGTATTCAAAAAGAGCAGCTTTTTCTGTAACAACTGCAGTCTGGAAGGAACTGCTTGGAGCAACTGGCAAGGATAATTTATAATTAGAGCAGCATACAGCAGTAGGGCATTGGCTTCTGTGCTCTTCAGTTACGGGTGCTTAACATAACACAAAACTGTTGAGTTGGGCAAGTTCCATCAGCTGTGCCAAGGGTAATGTTACCTATACGCCTGGGCTGCTCTAACAGCTTGTTGCTACAAAAAAAAAAAAAAAAAAAAAAGTGACTTGTTATCACTCCACTCCTGGCAACATGGTCCTGAGCTGCCTTGAATCAGCTCTAGGAGTTTTCATTTCATGTAGTAAAATGATTTGACTCACTAACCTGGGGAAAAATTATTCGCGTTTTTGCTCTGTTATTTCTCTGTCATTTTAGAAAGTTGAATCAGGCAGGTATGGAATTGGATGGTTTTGGAGCTTGTGCAAAGAAGCAGGTGACACCATGTGGCAATGACCAGATTTCTGTCCCAAACACTCAACTTCTGGTATTATAAAATCAATCTCTTTCAGTTCCTCCCCACTGAAGCTGTTCCGTCCTGTATAAATAACATATTAACTACTGTAGGAATGAAAACCTGATTTCTGCTCTGTGGGGAGAACCTGGCTGTTGGATTACAGTGTCAACATCTATTTTTCTTCCCAGCATATTTCTCACATATATAAAAATGCACACACAAGAATAGATCTTTCACTCCGTGTTTGTTCATGAGAAAGGTGATACAGCTTACATGCCTAATTCCAAATATGTGTGCATGACTGAGAATCCCTGTGAAATAACAAACCACCACTGAAGTATCATGGCCTTCCTAGTGGATAGTATAGATGGTTCTCCCCATCTCCCATCTCAGTGCTTTCCACTCTTAAGTCCACTTCAATGAATGCTTCTGTTAAAATGTTTCACTACTCCAATACAATATGCTGACACTGATGTGGGTAAGTGCAGCTATGCTTTTCATCACTGCTTTTTATTGAGGGATAATTCTCAGTATATAAAATTCATCCCTTTTCACTCTAGCATTCCAGGATTGATGGACTTTAAAACATGCTAGAGATGGTGCTGTATGCAAGCAGATGAAATGTATTAAAAGGACTATAGTTGCATAAAAATTCCTGCATATCCTGATAGACATACAAACCCTCACTTGCTCCATCTCCTGGCATAATGGACACAAAACACTGTGATCTCTGATCTCTGGCATTGAGACGTCTGTACAAACACCATGGAGGGCCTCTTGCCTGGGAGACAGTTTGAAATGGAGTTTTATGAGACTGCTAATGAGATGCAGGGCATGGCTAAACAAGCATACTGATCACAGCCTGCTTACAGGCAACTGACCACTTTTAACTCCTTACACCTCTATTTTCCCATGCTTTTTCCTCCCCAAACCAACTTGATCCTTTCCTTTCTCCACCTGCAGCAGTAGCAGGACTCTAAATTGAACCAGTTTGTTTTGACCATACCAATAGAGTCCAACCTGCTTTCACTGCCAGGAGAACAGGGGCAGACAAGAGTGCTTTTCCTTGCTGGAGAACACCTGGACATAAGGATTGAGCATCCTGGTATCTATCAGCTGTCCTGGGCCTCATCCTTTCAGCAGCTACCCACCAATGCATTACACAATCTGTCTTCCTAGAGAGGTCGCAACAATAGAGGCAAAATAATCACGCTCATCTTCAACAATGAAGATAAAGGAACTGCATCCTCAACACTGAAGGAACTACAAGCCAATCAGCCTAAAATCAGTCATTAGGAAGGCTATGGTGCAAATTTTGAGCCATGAAAGCCAAGAAGATCATCCAGTATGGATTTACCAAAGGCAATTGCACCACAGTCAACCCAATGCCTTCCACAGTGAGTTGTCTGGGACGAGAGCAGAGGATGTTCAGCCTCTGGTATGGAATAACCACATGTAACTGTGCATGCTGAGGGGACTCTAGAAAAGGATCATGATGAACAACAAATTGCACAGTGAACCCTTGCAGCAAACAAAGCCTACCACAATTTAGGCTGCATTAGCAGGTGTGTAGCTAGCAGATTGTAGGAAGTAATTTCCCTCCCTATTCAGCATCTGTAAGACTGTATCCTTGGAGTTGTTGTCCAGCTGGGTGCCCCCCAGTGAAAGAAAGACACTCAGATACTGGAACAAGCCCAGTAAAGAGCTGCCACATGACTAGGGGAGCATAACCTAGAGAGTTAACCAGTTTGCCTTTTAATATAAAGCCACACTTCATGAGCAGAGCACTTCTTCAGGCTCCATTGGAAATTACCTAGTCACTTACACGTACACTTACACAGCCATTTTAATGCCCCCAAATACCTGATAAATCCTCACTGGGCTGACATAGGGCTTACAGGAGACTCATTCATTCTGAAGCTTTAAAGTAACTTATACCAAACACTATTCAAGTTATTTCAACATACTCAAACCTGCACTACTGCTTGTCTGTTACCAACTCAGTTAGCCTGCCGGGCTCCTCCCTCACTGAATGCAGCTTAAATGCTGGAATACTTCCAAGATATCTATTTGTATAGGAAATACCTTGGCCTAACAACCTGAGTAATTTTGATAGCACTGGCATGCTGGTATAGTAACCAAGCAAACAAAGAATTTGCTTAGTCTCTGCAAGTCTCAGTAATAAGACAAGTAAGCCTGCTAAATAAGCTGTACTGCTGCACTGAACTGAGTTGCTTTGGAAACACCCCAAATTTATTTGTCAGTGAACATCAATATATTATTTATATTCAATGCCATCAATATAATATTTATATTCAATTCAATTTATATTCAAAGTCTCTCTTGTGAATAGAGCTTGAAACAACAACATCAACAGAGCTAGCAACAGCTGAACTTTGGCCTCTTCATACACTTTTCATCATAGAATCATAGAATTACAGAATCATAGAATGGCCTGGGTTGAAAAGGACCACAGGGATCATCTAGTTTCAACCCCCTGCTATGTGCAGGGTCACCAACCAGCAGACCAGGCTGCCCAGAGCCACATCCAGCCTGGCCTTGAATGCCTCCAGGGATGGGGCATCCACAGCCTCCTTGGGCAACCTGTTCCAGTGCTAAACCTCCCCTGTCTTAGTTTAAAACCATTCCCCCTTGTCCTATCATTTCTTATATATGCTTCTCCAGGATTGCAAGACTCTATTGATGAGCATTTGAAGTTTTCATTTACAATGTACATATGAAAACCCTGCTTTATATTGTCCTGGAGACAACCATATGTTCACAATCCCTGTTCATGAGCATCCTGTCTTTGTCCTCAAAGATGTACAAACAGATATGACTGAAGATCTGGACAAATTTACTGTTTGCAACTGAAGTGGGTAATCTTATCAGATACACAATTTCTGATGAATTCTACAGAAAACAAGTATGCAAGAAGCCAAAGAAATGTATTCACATTATGCAATTCTTCTGCCATATCGGACAACTATTTATATAATGTGGGATAAATCCTCTATTGTAAGGGTACCCCCTAGAAGTGCCTGTTTTTCTCCACTAATTGAAAAAAAAGAAACCTGTGACTAACTCAGCTTCATACAATCCATGTACTCATCCAACCACATTTGAGAATGGTCAGCGCACGTTTCACCTATTAACTCTCGTTTACATTGGAACCTTTAGAAAAGACCAATCCTGTAAGCGAGTTGTAATTGCCAAGCACACAAAGGGCTTTGAAAAATAAGCATTTGAAGTTTACAGTGCTCTGCAGAATCTGTCAGTTGCATGTCACATTGTTTTAGTTCCATTATGCTGGAAGATAAATTGCATTTCCTTCACAAGGAAAGGAAAGACCACACGCAGGTTTTTCTAAGGCTGTCATTTTTCTAATTGTAAAATGCCATAACACCGAAAAGCCATAACAGAGAAATGCCACATTTCAAGCGATTTAAAACTTTGTAAGAGTCAAAACGTATTGCTAATGGCTTGCTAATTTTCACGTCTGCAGCCTGACATTCCACCTCACAAAATTAGCTGCATTTTTTATCATGTATTGACTTTATTATAAAAGGAAAATCCACTGCTGGCAAAGTGTTACGGGAATACCTCAAGTGTTACTCTTGGCCATTTCTTGATTTAAGTTCTTTACTATGAGAGTGGTGATATGCTGGAACAGGCTGCCCAGACAGGTTGTGGATGCCCCATCCTTGGAGGTGTTCAAGGCCAGGTTGGATGGTGCCCTGGGCAGCCTGGTGTAGTATTAAATATGGAGGTTGGTGGCTCTGCCTTCAGCAGGGGGTTGGAGCTTCATGATCCTTGAGGTCTCTTCCAACCCAAGCCTTTCTATGATTCTATGATTGATAATTCAACCCTATCTTCACTATCTAATAAACAATTAACAGAATAACATTTAGAGAGTGAGATTTCAAAACACATTCACTAAGAAACTTGACAACCATTCTCACCCACCAGTTACAGAGCAGCATATTCAAGTACAGCTGGGTTCCCTTTTTACCACGTCCTGGATATGATCAGATAGCCCTCCCTGCATATCTTCATAAACCCTTCTAAATGGAAGGAGGAAGACTGCTCAGAAAGCCTTTCAGTACCAGCCTACTTGCCTCTGTCATATAATTACATCAAAGTAGCTCCAAAATGACAACCAAATCCAAGCAGACCGGCAGAAAGAGTTTTACCCCCCAGCAAGGACTTACTTTCCCACTGCAGAAAAAAATATGAACATTCTTATTTATCAGAAAAGGAGGAAGAGTATTGTAGAACTATCCACTAAAAAAGACATTTCTACCCATTAGCTATCAAAAATATTTGCGTTTGTCCTTTTTTTTTTTTTTATTTCCCAGCTCTTAAACATTTTCACAATCTATTAGATCAACAGCTATTAAAATTGTCCTAATGCATTAAATGTTGAAAAGTCATACAGATAGAAAAAGTCAAATGAAACGAGTCTCCTAATTCTTGACAGACTTTAACACATGCATAGCATTTGCTAGAATGTAAAGCAGATAAGTAAAGTGTCCCCTTTTAAAAGTCATACCTTTGAAAAATGAATTATTAAGCAGAAAGGAACACTGAGAAATAGCATACAGTTCCTCACTGATATAGAACATGATTCTTCCATCACCTTTTTCACTCAGAAGGTGGTGACACACTGGAACAGGTTACTCAAGGAGGCTGTGGATGCCCCATCCCTGGAGGCATTCAAGGCCAGGCTGGATGTGGCTCTGGGCAGCCTGGGCTGCTGGTTGGTGACCCTGCACCAACCTGTGCAACCTGGACTGCAGTCCAGAGCAGATTTGATGTTGCTCTAATTTCAGTGACAGCAGCTCTATTTTGATACTATTTTATCTATTAACTTATAAAAAAAACAGCACTTAAAACATACCTACATCTCTAGATTTCTTTCTTTCTTCAACTTAACTTAGTGAAGACTATGACTGGGCCAAGCACAAACAATACTCCCCTCAGCACTCTCCCAACCCTCGGATGGTTTTAGCTCAGAAAATATCTTTTGTTTTAGTGGTTTCCGTGTACATATTGGCTTTCCCTGGATTTTTCTTTGGTGAACTCGTCCAGTGCTTCCTTGGGGCCAAGTGAACTCTTGGCATCACAGCCTCCTGTGGTAGGGAGCTGCAGAACTCAATGAGCTGTTACATGAGAAATCACCTCTTTTCTGCTTACTTTGAACCTGTGCTCTCACAATTTCAACAGTTCCCTTGTTAAAAAGGGGAACAAGAGCAAACATTCAGCTCCTGACTACTTCCCCTCTACCACAAACAACTTTTAGCACGCTCTCTCTCTCTCTTCAATTGTTTCTTACCCAAATGAAGAAGTCCTGGCTTGCTTAATCATTCCCTATGTGTGATACCTTCAATTATTATTAATGCTCTTTTTCAATGTTTTCAGTTCTTACAGGTTGTTTTTGGTTTTTCTTTAGGAAAAGACACGGGAAAATGGAATTCATATGGTAATTCACCAACGTCTTCCTTGCTATTCCCTTTTGCTTTTACAGCAGTTCTCAGTGGATGTGCTTTTAGGTTACTACCAATTGCTGAAATCCCTCTTTGTAAACTCCAGGTCTCATAGCAGGCTGTTGCTGAACAGCTCAAAGCCCACCATTTCACACGTACAGTCAGTCAGAGCTTTTCCTGACACATATCCTTTTGTGTTTACCTACACTTCATTATATCTATGCTTTTATTGCCCACCTAATCTTTCATGATCCTTTTACAGTTCTGGAATTGCTCCTTATTTTTACTGCTCTGAATAATTCCATTGGTGCATTTTGTCATTTCACTGCTTATCCCTTTTGCCAGCTTCTACTAGAACTACTATTTATTACAGCCAGTAGGTGTGCTAACTCATTTCTGAATTAAGACTTTGTAAAATTGCCACCCATTCCTTCAAAACCATGAGTTCAGAAGTCTCCTTGGCATTCACCTTAAGTGAAGGCAGATCCTCTGATGGTTTCCTACAACAAAAGGTTTTGGGGTGAGATTCTCCTCACTATCTTCCACAGTAAACATAAATGCAAATAACTCCATTGGGCTTTCTGGCTGTGGTCTTATATATACTACGTAATCTTTTATACTGGGATCAGAGTCTCTGGCATTTTCTTTTGGTGTTTGAAGAAAGAATGAAGAAACTCTTCCATTATTGAGGAATTACCGAGCCAGAATCAGAGTTCATCCCAAGACGAATGGAGTGGAAGATAAGAAATTTAAGGAAGAAGGGAAATATCAGCAATTCTTAATGATTACCAAGGCTCCATATGCCTTGGTTGGATGATTGCAGCCAAATGGTTGTTGTCAATGGCTCTGTGGCCAGTGATGAGTGATGTCCACCAGCAGTCCATCTTGGGACCGGTGCTCTTCCATTTCAGTGACAGACAGTGGCACTGAGCGCACCCTCAGCACTTTGCTGATGACACCAAGCTGAGTGGTGCCGTTGACACAACAGAAAGAAGGAATGTTATCCAGAGGGACCCAAAAGTGGGCTCATGTGAACCTAATAAGGTTGAAGAAGGCCAAGGGCAAGGTGCTGCACGTGGGTCGGGGCAATCCCAGCTGTGAGCAGACTGGTAGGAGAATTCCCTGAGAGCAGCCCTGTGGAGAAGGATTTGGGGTCCTGATGGACGAAAAGCTGCACACGAGCCAGCAGTGTGAGCCTGCAGCCTGGGAGGCCAACGGCAACCTGGGCTGCGTCAACGGAGGGGCGGCAGCGGGGACAGGGAGGGGACTGTATAAATATTCTGTTCTGTATAAATATGCTGTGATTCTATGACTGCCTCGTGCGGCCCCGCTGCTGGGGGAGGGATTGGAGCTGTGGGAGCGCGTCCAGCGGAGGGCATGGGGATGCTCGGAGGGCTGGAGAGCTGCTGTGAGCGGGAAGGTGAGGGAGCTGGGGGTGGTCAGCCTGGAGAAGGCTCCGGGGAGACCTCATTGCGGCTTTCCAGTGCTCAAGCTTACAGACAGGAGGGGGAGCGACTTTTTACACGGTCTGATAGCGACAGGACAAAAGGGAACGGTTTAAACTAAAAGACGGAAGATTTAAATTAGACGTCAAGGGAAACTTTTTCACTGAGAGGGCGGCTGCACGCTGCCACGCACCGCCCAGAGGAGGACGCGCAACCTCGTTCCGAGCCGCGCAGCCGCACGCACGGCTGAGCCGCCCCTCATGGCGGGGCGGCAATGGCGGCGGGCGGGAGCGGTAGGCGTTGCTATGGGCGGTGCCTCCCGCACCTCCGCGCTCGGCGCTCCGCTGCTCAGGTCTACGGGGCCGTCCGTCGAGTTCGGGCGGCGGGGAGATGCTGCTCGGCGCCGCCGCTTGAGCCGCGCTGCCAGGCATGGGGCTGGGCTCGAGCTCCGAGCTCCCGGACGGCGGCGCCGAGGGCTTCCACGTACACGGGGTGAGGCGGCGCGGGGCGGTGGGGGTTATGGCGCCGCGCTGCCTCAGGCGGGCCGAGCCCGCGCTGCCTCCGCGGGGAGGAAGTCGTGTGTGAAAAATGGTGGTGCTGCACCTGGGGAATGCGTGTGTGTGTGTGTGTGTGAGGAGGGAAAGCCTCAAGAGGCGATTGGAAGCAAATATATAAATATCTAAGTTCACGGTTATGGGCTGCTTCCAGTGTCCGTCGCTTGCTGTCTCGTTTCTGGTTCAGTGAAAAGTAAATATTGACTCAGGTGTAATAATTAACACGTTAAGTCGCTTAACGTGACTGCAGATCCATGTACAACTAAAATATATAGATATATATATGTTTTTTCAGGTTCAGGAGAACTCCCCCGCTCAGCAAGGAGGGCTGGAGCCTTTCTTTGACTTCATCATTGCGATAGGACACACCAGGCTGGTGAGTGTCTCTTCCAAAACTTTATTTTCTTTTTTTTCCTTTTCATTTATTTCCCGAGGTATCGTCGTTGTGAGAGATAGAAAGCAAAGCTGTCAGAATAGAGAATGTCTTGTTGGGTGTTGTGGTATTAAAAAGGTAAAGCAAAACATGAGGAGTCTTACTGATGCTTTCAGTCACCCTGGCTTTTTAGCAGGTTAACTCTGTGCTTGTGGTGTTATTTGTGGGTATTTTCTGCCACCAGGTGAATACTGAGCTGGTGAGTCAGTGGTGAGAGCTCAGCATTTGTTTAAGCAAAGTTGTTTCAACATTTGATAAAATAGGGGAAAGAATCACAGGAAGAAAAGTGCCACGTGGCCTGTGTGCTTATGGTTTGGGGCTGGTCACACAGTTCCTGTATGGTGAGTTATTGAGGAAGAATTGAGTACGTTTTAATGCATTGTTTTGGTTTGGAAGGCTCACATCTTTGGCCCAAGGATCAGTACTGATCAGCCATGAAGTGGTGCCATTTACTGGTGCAAATGTGTAGTTAAGATCTAATGTTCCTGACTTACCAGAGGTTAAAAGAAAAAGGTAGTAAACAATTAAACTGAATGATAGTAGTTACTTTCTTAGAAGGACATGAGCTAACAGTGCAGACTGCTTCTGAATAAAAGAAAACTGCACTGCTGGACTGATTGTAAAACATAAAGTCTAATGACTGTTTTGGTTCTTTGTATTCAAATTCTGCCACAAGCATGACATCTGTGTTACAGGTGCAACATAGAAATTAACCATATATATGCATTGTTCTACAGAATAAAGAAAACAATATGTTGAAAGATCTACTGAAGGCAAATGCTGAAAAAGCAGTGAAACTGGAGGTGTATAACATCAAAACAATGAAGATAAGAGAGGTGGAGGTGGTCCCCAGTAACATGTGGGGAGGACAAGGTCTTCTTGGAGCCAGCGTGAGGTTCTGCAGTTTCCAGGGGGCCAATGAACACGTGTGGCATGTTTTGGTGAGTCAGAATTCTTTGCTTATCCAAAAAGTTATTGCTGAGCTAAGAACAGAATGTAGACTTCCATTTCAAAGCTTCCTCCAAGACAGCAATATACTATTTTATTAGTGGAATCTATTCTGTGTAGGGGGTAAACATCAAAAAGGTGTTTTATAGAGTCACAGAATGGCTTGGGTTGGAAGGGACCCCAAGGATCATCAAGTTCCAACCCCCTTCCACAGGCAGGGCCACCAACCTCCAGTTTTACTGATCAGATTTGAAGCTTTTCATCTGTTGTGTGTGTGTGTTTTCTGTTAGATGAGGTATGCCATTTGGAAGGATTGCTAATTCATAGTCTGAGGTATTTCAGGAATGTTTTCATAAGGATTTACAGATCCTTATGCATGAGAATGTTGCTGTATGTAGAATGCAGTTGTGGGTGACTGTCTCTTGGTGGCCTGCTGGTGTTCCTATAACCTTGCTTTAAAGTATATGTATTTTTAAGAGTAGTATGTAGAAGTGCAGTGCTGAAATCACAAAGAGGAGGGGAACACAGTCTTGAAAGTTTGAGCTATTTGAACAGGGACAGGTTGTTGTCTGTTAGTGTTGCCTGCCACTAAGAATAAAATGAATCCCAGCCCAACCACAGCATGCAGACTGCATGATGGGAAGAAGGGTGCTTTGTCTTGTGTTGAAGAAACAATAGCAAAGCAAAATAAAAAAAAATTAAAAAACAAAACAAAAACCAATGATTCTGGCTCAATTTGTTGTCTCAACTTCATTGAAATAATACTCATATAGAAAAAGCACCAAAAAATAGTTCTAAAACCAACAGGGAGAGCTGAAAGTGTAGAACAGCTGAGGAAACACTGAGCTGGTCTGTTCTTATGTCTCTGGTTCTTGAAATAAATGCAACTTCTTACCAATTTCAAAACATCTCATTTTCAAATTGGTCCTTCTATATTCGCCATGTCAGTGCACAGTGTTGCACCTACTATTACTGCTTGAAGATTTCTGTTTTGTCCTGTAAACCAGGTGTTCTTTTCTTCTGTTGTCTTTTGGGTTAGCTTTTAGTAATTTCATCTTCTGAGAGTGCAGGTGACAGCTGCCATTCTTTCACAGGATGTTGAACCTGCGTCTCCTGCTGCTGTAGGTGGATTGCAGCCGTACACTGACTACATTGTTGGATCTGATCAGATTCTGCAGGAGGTAGGGTTGGTGTTCCTTCATATATTGTCTTCATGCCTGCTATGTTTATGTGTTAGGATTTATAATCCTAATTGCATGCACACAGAACATATGGGGATGATTGTTTTGGATTTTGTGAGGTTAACTTTTGAGATGCTTAATGGCTGAGGTAAACTTTACCAGTATTTATTCATTTATCTATCTATTTAAACCTGGCAAAGGGGAAAAAAAAAAGTGTACATTAGTGAGTTTTAGTCTATCTTTGGCTTTTTAATATCTCATGTTGAAGTAAATGCTTCAAATACCAATTTGTTTCTAGTTCCTCATCTTATGCGTTTAATAACTAATAACTACTGTTATTTCTTTTCTTAGTCAGAAGATTTCTTCTCACTGGTTGAGTCCCATGAGGGAAAGCCACTGAAGCTGATGGTTTATAACACTGAAGCAGACTCCATTCGAGAGGTAGTTGTGACTCCCAATGGAGCTTGGGGTGGAGAAGGAAGGTACTGATCTGCGGACAGCCACTGGGTGATGACAGGTTATGCACTCACTGTAAATGAGCTCTTGTTAAGAATATTGTCATTGATTACAGCTCATTGTTTTCACTTTAAGGCTTATTTCCTTCTCACATTAAATTGTTCATCATTAAAGAAAAGAAATAGCTGAGAGGTATTAGGCATGTTCTGGATCTAATGCTATTTGAGTTGATACTGATGGTAAAATGCTGACTTCCTTGCTAGCAGATGCACTAGCTACACTTTCACACTTGAGCATTTGGTGAAGCAAGAACAAAATGCAAATTGGGTCAGATCATATATTTCATGAAGATATAGAAAACAGTTAACCAAAAACTGAGCTACATCTATTTAAATATCACTTGCCTTGTGCTCTATCAGTTGCAAAAAGGATTCTTGCAGGTAGGTATTTCCTGCTCCAATTTAAGGACTCAAACTCTTTTTGTTTTAGAAGTCAGAATTTAAAAGGCTTACCAGCTTTGTTAAGGATTATTTCCAAATCTTGTTTTACTTCTGTTGTGCAGTTTGGGGTGTGGTATCGGATATGGCTATTTGCACAGGATTCCAACACAGTCAATAGTATCAAAGAAAAAGCCTGAAAGCAAACCACCTTCGCCTTTACCAGAAGCTGGAACTCCTGTACCATCTACTAATGGTTACACAGAGGTATGTAGGAAGTAAGATCACACATCCTATGGAATTTCATTTTCATTTAATTTTCTGCTTGTTTTAAGATTCATAATACAGTATTTTTGAGCACAGCAGAAGTAAGAGTTGATGATGCCAAGCAGATGGCAGAAACGATGGCTTGAGAGAGAAATAGACTTTATTGCCTCAAAATTCCATCTGGTATCTTTCTGTATTCATCACTGTAGTTGGATATTTGGGTGCAATAATGAATATTCCACTTATTCTTTTATTGGTATTGGCTGAAATGCATTTTTTACAGATACTTGCTTCCCGTTTTGAGGATGTGACAACTGTCTGGATCAGTGAGAAGGTGGTTTAGGATATCCTTGTGACTAGGAAATAAAATACACCTAGAAGAATTAAGTGTCAGCTGTTCAAAACATGTTGGCTTTGAAAGAATATGTTGTAACCAGTCAGAAACAGTGACTTATCAGTTTCAGCATCAACCAGTTCTCTCTGAATTGATGGACTTAGAGGCCGAGACAGAACACTGTCTCATGGGAAGACTGATTTTGGGTAACACCTGCAGCATGAAAAGATGTGTTTTACTGTGTTATTCCAGGCTCCGTTATTGGCACCTACTTCTCAAAGTGACAACTCTGAAGTAGTTATGAACCTGGATCAATCCACAGGCCAAGAAACGAGTGGGTATTCACCAGAAAGCTCACTTTCTCCTCCTCCCCCTCTCCAGAGAGTTATGGATCCAGGTATGTTTTCTTGCATGCTTTTTCCAACTTATTCCCTTTCAAAAGAAAGAGAACACTTAAATAAACCAAAACGCTCTAAACAAGTTTGAGAATTAAATACAAGACCATGAGCAGTGGTGTATAGAGTTGAATTAATTTCAGTCTGCATGTAGTGTGTCTCTTTTTTGGAGCTGAAATTCTGTGTTAATCTGAAAGTGTCACATCATCTTCTTTCTTCAGGGTTTCTCGACATGTCTGGTATTTCACTTCCTGAGCTGACTGACTTAACAAACGTGTCCAGCATTTCTTCCTCAGCCTCCTTCAGCATGCCAGCAGCAGGCTCTTTTGTAGGCACTGAAAAGCTCATGTCAAACAGTGACCCTTCTGCTTATTTTGGTAAGTGTACTCATGGTTTCCAGACCTCTGAGCTACTACAGCATCAGATTTTACTGAGTTTTGCAGAGCTGAGTAAATGCAGCTCATGTATTTGGCAGCTGTGAATCTGTGTGCTGTGCCCATAAGAGGCTTGCCATTCAAACTGATTTTCTAGGCACTATAACCAGAGGCACTGACAGGAATTGGTGTGTGTGTTTGGTTCTTTGTTTTGTGAAATACTTCTTGATTTCCCAGAGAACACCACAGCTTCGAGCCCTGAAGATATCATGAAGAATCCTGAAGGCTCTGCCAGGCAGCCACAGTTGGACCACCTTCTGCCTACAGCAACATCTTTACCTTCTTTTACTCTTCCTAATGAAATTTCTTCAAAAACAACACTAGAAACTGACCCCCAAAACCAAGAAACAGTACTCATAAACAGTTTTGAGAGCTCATTACCCACTGCTCAGATGAAACCTGATGATGAAGCAGTACCTGAACAGAAAGGGGAAGAAGCTACACAAAGGCATGAGTGAAATGGATGCTGCTTCTGTTTACAAATGAAAGTATGCTGTAAAATTAGTTTGGAATATTTTTCTGATATTGAAAGAATGACATCTGTTCTATTTTGTTAGTGTAGACAACACTATAAAAAAAACATATCCAGATGAACTACGTATTTTATTGTCTTCTGCAACCATTGTTCAACAGATTGGTCTGCATTCAAACTTTGAATGCCATCCAAAGTCACCAAATGCAAGGCAAAATTAATGTGGAAACCAGTTGGAGAATGATCTTGAATGGAATGAAATGTCTTAAGTTTCTGTAGTGACAAAGGAATAGCTTTTCCTCTGCTTTTCTATTGGCTGTTTTCATACAAATCATTAAGACACAGGGGTACATCATGGTGCAGCAGCATTTATTGCTTTTTGTAGCTTTATTTTTTTATCTTGTTTGCACTTGTTTTAAAATAGCTTCTGAAGGTGTGGTGGATGGTGAATAGTAAATGTGAAATGAACAATGAAAAACATGAGGGTGTTTTTATACCTCTCAAGGCAGTGATTTATCACTGAATTTCACTACTTCTGATTGGGAATACCTTCAGTGTAGTTGGTACAGTTAACGTGGTGAAAATCCTCAACGAATGAAGGGAATTGGGTACCTATGGGTCAAACTGTTCTTTATAGTCCAGTCGTTGTTTTAAACACAGTTTTGATGTAAAACAAGGCAGCCCTGCCTGTAGCAGAGGGGGTTGGAGCTTAATGTTCTTTGAGGTTCTTTCCAACCCAAGCCATTCTATGATATGATTCTATGAAGTCAGGAGGGTCAGAATACTTTCTTCCTGCTTAGAAGACAAATAGATTACGCCTTAAGTATAGGTTGCAGAATTAAAAGATTTGAAATTCAGAAATCCAGTCTGCTGGATGGCCCACTAATACTGACCTTTCTACTGCTGCTAAAATAAATTCCTTCTTTTATTCCCTTAATTGACTGCTAGAATTGTAAACATCCAAACACTAAAGGTTTATAATAATGTAATTTAAGTAACTTATGCTAGGGGTAACTTCCTAAGCCTTGTAACTGAAGGCATGCAGGTGATCTGTTTTATTTCTTACTGTTTGTTTAGGACTGCTTCCAGCATTGCACCTTTACCAGCATTGTTTTTAAGCTTATAGCAATGCATTTAAGTGATTCTGTACCCTAAGCACATTTTCAAACCTTCAGTGGAGGAAGTGTCAAAATTAAATTGGAAATGCTACAGGAATAAAGAACTTGATGCTTACAGCAATCTGTGTCCAGCCTGCTTCATCCTAAGTGGATTTTGGGAATGGGAAGAGTTGGTGTGAAGACTTGAGCCCAAGGAACATTTGTCTGATAGAGCAATTAAGGAAAGCCTAGCATGTTCTATTCTTCTAATAGACTGAAGGTTAAGCTTCATTTAGCACTAATTCTCAATTCCTGATCTCTTGCCAAGGAGATTAAATCTCAAGATGTTTGAATCTACCTACAGTACAAGAGTAGAGATCATAACATTCAAGCAAGCATTAATGGGTTTGAGTTAGGTGCTTCAGCTACTGCAGGGTTCTGAATTTCATCTCAGCTGGTACCACAGATTACAGCAGGAAATTTCACATCCACTGCCTTTCACTGTTTTCAAGTGAGAGCAGCTACAAGTTGCTAATTGCATTTAATTGATGGTACTAACCTGTTATTCCTGGGCATTGCCACCACCATTCAAACATCCTTTTAGAGAAGCACTAATTTGCCTTGGCTCAAGGTCAGGGCAATTAGCCTGGTCACTCCTCTCCTACAGAATATAAACAATTGAACTAATAAATCCCAAATCACATTTTTTCCCCCACCACCTCTTCTGCCTGAGTTAGAATTAAAGGCTTTGACTTAATTTTTGAATAGGGCTTTTTTTTATTTATATAATTTTTAGCCTTTCTGAATTTCACACTAAATCTTTCAAGTAGTTCTCCTAAAATGATACATTTCAACTACAACTACTGCCTATGACTGCTGGTTTCAGCACTACCCTGACTGAAGGAAAAATATCACCTGCCCTAGTAAATCTTCTTCCTCATAACAGGTTCTGTTTCTCAAAACTTGATTTACAAAGCCTTTCCAATCTGAGCATGGAATTAAAGAAGCTCCTATAACTCAATGGCCTTTCCTATGATTCTGACCATCTAGATCTCTTGCTGTTTGTGATGCACCACTGGGATGTGTCTCAAGTTGACTTTGGAAAAGCTGGGCAGTGCATCTTAGGTTCTTTCCTTCAGGACTTCCAGGAAGAGGTTCCAAAAAACAAGATGAAAATTAAAAGGTGAGCAAAAGAGATTCCTCCCACCTGCTGTTCCCTCTGAGAACACTGGAAATGCATTTGGCCCCTACATTACTGCTCTCTCCTCTCAGAGCATCACAACTGATAGCACCCACAGGAAATATTTTCAGTATTCCATTTCTGCACTTTCAGCATCAGAAAACACAACGGTGTTTTCCCATTTGCCACTTTGTGCACAGATGTTTCTACACCAGAAAACTCACTTGAGCTACCTATGTTCTACACTGGTGTTAGCACACAGTATTCTCACAGTATGAAAATAAGCAATGCCCGCAAAAGCAGCATTAATTGTGCACATTCTCCATCTCAACAGCATCTCCAAGTTTGCATTTGAAGGCCTGCTACATTCTCATATTCACCCACATTACAGGATCATCTTGGAAGGTTTTGATGGAAGCACTGCAGTTACCCCAGCCATTCCATTACTTGAGGCTTCAAAGTACTCAGAAGTCCTTTGCAGTTCAGCCATTAAGTGGCAATGGTACAAGTTATAAACTCACATAAGTGATCCAATACACAAAACAGTTTCAGACTTTTAACTAAAGCCTTTTATTCTATACAATTGTGAAACATCATTTATCCTTCTGGCATTGCAGACTCCTCTGCCAATCTTCCCTGAAATTGCAGTTTTAGGATGGTTTGGAAAAAAAGAAAAATTACAACATCGGGTTATTTCAAACAAAATTATTGGGAGAATGTACAGTGTATACAATGGGTCAGCAAGATGACCAGAAAAAAGTCTACTGAAACAAAGCACAAAGCCTTGCTATTAGTTAATACAAGTCAGGACAATTTATCAATAAAAATTACAGTTGTGTTTTAAGCATTAATTCACAAATACTACTAAAAATGTGCAGAGATAGCACAACTGTATTAAAGTGAACATACACAGAAATGGGTCTAAAAACTGAAACCAACCCTTCCAAAAGATGAGTGAAAGACATGCTAGCTTAGTTCTGAGCCACATTTTTTATTCAAGCAATGAGTTTCTTGAGTTAGCTTAATAGTGCAGAAGGCAATGATTTAATTTTTTCAAATAAAATACAATGAAAAATATTTCACTTTTTGTTGATCAATACAATCCCAGTAACATAATCTATTGGGACTTCCTTTAGGCCTCAACCTAAATCTTGATAGCAAGACACAGGAAGGGCAAGAGCATGTGTCTCCTGAAGAAACTCAATTAATGTACTGCCCTCTGAAGGCACTTGTGCTTCTGCTTCAGACAAGTCATCTTTACATCATTTCTTTACGAGGATTTTAGTTTGTTCTGGATACAAATGGTTTTCCTGGGACAATCCCACACTTTCTCAACAAAAGCTGAAGTGCTGTTACCCCCCTCCCCCCAATAAGTTAAACTATAAAAGACTACTATGAGTCTGCGACAGTCACAGGTTTGTTCTTTTTTTTAGAAATAACAGTGAAAAGAAGATCTGCATCTACAACAAAAGAACAACTGCATATAAAACTTTGGAAGAAAAAAAGAATACGTATTTTTACATCATGAGTATGAAATCTGCTGTGAATTGTCTGGAGTTCAACGTGAAACACTGGAAGTTATATTCAGAATGGTCTGAAGTTTTAACAAAGTGTCACATAGTTATAGAGCAAAGTTACCAAAAATTAGACTGCTGTGTCCTTAAAGCACACATTGCCAGAACTAGTTATATAGATTAAAAAAGAATTCATCAGGTTGCAGCAAAGCACGTTCACCCTATTGTGATGCACAGCATCATTGGACTGACCCTGCTACAATATTTATCTAGTGTTCTTGTTTTGCAGGACAAAAACTCTCTAAAGCAACGTTCAAGTCACAGTATTAGAACAAGTCTGATGTTAATCCTCCATCAGCAATTAAGCGGGCCAATTCTTTGAAGTATGCATTACCTATTTACCAAATGTCTTTAAGTGATAGAAATGGTTCAGTAACCCGAGAGACCACTGTAGGTACTTTATGAATGGAATGTAATAAAAATACTGCCTGTGCAGTTCTAAATTATGTTGTAAATACCACTATTCATTAATGTGATGGAAATGGTTTCATATCAAGCGTGAGCAGATGACAATATAAAGTTCTGGAAAAAAAAAAAGCAAAAAGGAGGAAGCAAAAGTCTGCATTGGATTATCATCCATTCTCTGTACACCTCACACAATATCAACCACTCAGGGACCTCCCATCTCAGTGACTGAGACTAGGACAGATTTTAGTTTAAATCATACAGGTTTTTTTTCCTCTATATTACAGATCTATTAGTCACTTCAATTAAACGTATATTTTCCATCCATACTGAGTCATTAGAAGTCTCATCTACCTTAGGGGTTCAGTGGGCTTCTATAGTACTACTCTTGGAACCAGTACATTATGGTCAAGTCAATGAGTAACCATGTAAGTCCACTACTCCCCTTCACGTTGATTTCTGGCGATAATGAAGTGTCAGATCACCACCACTCTTCCAGATGAAGTGCTTTACAGTTCGAAGGTCCATATTCGGATCCAAAACCTGAGTAATAAGAACATCATTTACTCCATCAGTCTGCTGCACTGTCAGAAAATTCAAAGTATAACGCTCAGGTTGGGCAAAACATTCCTATGGGTGAACTGGCATCAAAGATCAACTGTGTAAAGGCTCAGATTTGTCATCAAGCAAGTAAAACTCTTGTGTTATGGAGAGGTTTTTGCCCACTTAATGTATAATTTCGTTAACAACCACTTCCTCAATATTTAACCTTCATGCAAGTAAATGTCAGGAACAAGTTCCTGATTAAAATTTGGAAATTGATGATTTTTAGAGCTCATATCAAGAACTCTGCCAAACTTTTTATTTTTTTTTCAGTTCAATTTTGCTTTTGCATTTCAGTGCTTACCAAGTTCTACATACATTTATTGACTATGATCAAAGCCCCCATTTCTTGTTTCCCTCTGGTGCTCAGGGAGAGGAGGGTGGTTGGTCAGAAGGTATTTTTAGTTTGCTTTTAGTTTCTCCCTGCTTGAGTTATAATAGGCAATGAATCATATTAATCACCCTAACGCTGACTCTGTGTTCCTTGTGATGGTAATTAGTGAGTGATCTCCTTGTTCTAATCTCAAATCTTGAGCCATCTTCCATGATATTTTCTCCTCTTCCTCTTTGAGGAAAATGACTAAAGAGCAATATGGGAGAGCTCAGCTGCGCATAGGTGTGAAACTATTGCATGATTCTATAAAGGCTGGTAGTCAGAACTGAATGAAATAGGCATTCTTCATGAATTCTCTGGCCCAGCCATCCACTACTGTCTGAACTTGTGTCAGTTAACACAATAAGATAGTATTTACTTACTTTTAAATGCAGCAGATAATCTGTGGTATATTTCCATATCAGTGCTCAGAAATTCACAACTGCTTGACTGCTAGAAGCTGGTTTTATTCGTGATCTAAAAATTCCTGAGTGACTTACCTGGTCCTGGCAAAGAAGTTCAATTTTCTCTTCTGCGAGCACAGCAATGTCCTCCTCTTTTTCTTGTTCTCCTGCTTTCTCATTATTGGAAGAACTAGTTGTCTGAGACTCATTATCCAAGTTTATGATCTTCTCATACACATGCTCCATCACTTTTCTCACCTGAAGCATATCACTTGCTGACAGCCGGTCTCTACATAAGGTAAATAAAGATTGGCAAGACAAAACTTGAAGGAACTATTTCTTACTTCCACGATACTCAACCTATAGCAAACTACGCAAACAATTAGATTTTGCACCTATCATAATATAGAAAGATAAACAGGATCATCCAAACAAAATACCATGACACAACAGCTATCAATCCAAAGAATGGCACGAAGGATCTCTGAAAACCAGTAAGATATCTGACAGACTGAGTTCAAGAAATCAAACCTCATTAGGTTAGAAACCAAACACTCAGAATTACTGCAAATAAATGGTAGGTGTATTGCCCACCTCACTGACTAGACATTCGAGAACCTGCACTGATTTCTAATGTATGCAGTCCACACATAATGGGCAGACCATTTTGTGTTCCCTACCAGGTTCTGTACCTTTTCCTTCTAAAACCTATTATTGATCACTGTTAGAAAGAGGAAAAGAACCATAACTGTGGTTCTGGACAGTAGTATAATCTGTAAGTTCCTCTGTGTTTTGATGAAAACACTACAAACAAAACAGCACCAAGTTAAATTTCGTTATTTGGTTTTTCAGAGATTTCTTAGCATTCACTTAAGAAACTGTCAGTTGAAAGAAACTTTATTTTCTTCCAAAGGTTCTGATACAACTGAATGCTTCAGAGCATGCTGCTTAAATGGCTGAAAACTTCAGTGTTCAGTTTATCAAGTTTATCAAGCACAGTAAGATCCTCTACAGCAATATGTTTTTTTGAGCTTACAATTCCCTTTATGCAAAAGTTGAGACTCAAATATGCACTATTACTTACTTTTTTAGAGTTTTTGCTCCTGAAGACGAATGAGGTTGGAGGTAGAAGGGAATCTTATTGAATTTGGGCATATTTTTCTAGAAGGAAATAAATTTGGAAAATGTTAAATTTAGAATGAACTATTATCAGCTCCCATTTCCACCATCTGGTAAGCAAAGTATAGTCAGTCCCTAATGATCAATAACCAAGAGGTTCTTAATAAGCAACTACCACAGACAGCTTCCAAATTACTCACACTTCCAATGTGCTCCAGTTTCAGTGATACGCATACTGCATCTACCTTTTGAATATAATTATTGTTCACTTCAAAGGAAACTAGATAATATGAAAATACAGCAGCAATGTAAAGGTTACTCTCTATACGTGAGCTCTACACTTGAAAAGGACTCCTGTTACGCACAGTGATTTGAGACCCTTTTCTAAGCCTTCAATGCACAAAAAACCTTAATTGGACACTTCAAAAAAAATCATGCTTATTCAAGGGTCTTGAGTACAGTCCTTGAGACCACTTATTTTAAAATACGGTACGTGAAAGACAGAAAAACTGAACGTTATTTAGATTGAGCTCAGTTAAGAATTTTGTAGTTGACCTTCAACAAACAAAACCTGAAGTCTACATGTGGGAAACTTACGTCCACAGTGATGTCAATGACCCATTGTGGCACAGTCTCATTCAGAAGCATAGACTCCGTTTCACCACCTGAATCCCGACATAATAACCTACAAAGAAGTCAGCTCTATGAATGAAAACGTTCAGTGTACAGAAATCAATCATCATAACACACATTAAAAAGCATTCAGGAGAGGATGTGCCCTTTTAACATGCTTGAAACTTGAAGTTGGTTAGCTAGCCTTTCACAGGATCAAGCTTACTGAGAAAGTGGTCAGGTATTTCCTACAAAGGATAATAAACAACTAACATGCAAGAAGGATCCTTAAGGCAGAAATAAGGAAACTACTTTGCTTGTGGATTGCATGCAGAATCATGGATCCCAAGCAGAAAAGAACTGTTTTGTCAGCCACCTTTCCCCTTCTGACAGTGTTTACAACACTGTCGACAGTTGCTTGGAAAAATAGAGCTCTGCATATAAAACATCTGCTAAACTCTCACTAAATTGAAATTAAAAATAATTTTAAGGAGTGTGCACATACAATAATGAAACAAAGCCAAACATTTATGTTAATTCCTTCATAGCAAAGCACACCTTGTTTTTATAAATACTAATCAAGTATTTTCCCAGAGATCTCTGCAATCCAGCTCTTAAATCCAACGTGCAAAGCTTGTTTCCTCCAATGGAGTCATTTCAATTTTCTTTTGAGAACAAGCTGTATAACACCTGAAGTCCACCATACAGAACGAATGCAACATTAAGCTCCAGCCAAGATGTATATACACTAATATTGGAAAGAAAAACCCAGCTTTCAAAGCTGAAAAAATGTAATCCTATTTTGCTGATCCATTCACGTACTGAAAGTTACATGGTTTTGGAACCTATGCAGCTTGTGAAAGAAAAAACAATAAACCCAAAAGGACCACCTCCCAACTTTAAAATTCACTATGCTAATAAGTATTAACTCTCTAGTGGGCAGGAGCCATTCTGTCCAAACCATTAATGCTCAGAGACGAATATAAGAGATGCATAACAAAGTCCTACAAGAATTTGCAATATTGCAGTTTCCTTCTAAAACAAAGTTCAGTTTACCTTTTGCAGGAAGAGGGCACCAAAAAATATCTCACAGCTACAACACAGAAACTAGAAGCTATCATAACTCTTAACACTGCAAGACCCCACACCTTGCTGACATCCAACAAAGATGTGAGCTTAAACAATGTAAGTAGTATTATTAACTGCTGCTTATTTTGTCTGCCAAGGGCACATCTTAAATGCACAGTACAGAACAAATACAAGTGATTGCATGTTGATAAGGCAGGAAGTGTTTGGCCACTTATATATACTTCTAAGATTCTATACCTGAACAAAGTGCGTCCTCCAGCCTCACCAAATATAACTGGTGTATGTGGTGGTACTTGAAAATATCCATTTCCTTTCTGGACTCTGTTTTCCTGCTCACCATTTACTGCTGGAAAAAAAACACACACACCAATAAGACTGTACTAAACCTTAAAACTGGGTGTACATACTCCAAAAAAATTTTCTCCATCTACAGTCAATTTCATAAACGAAACAAAATCATAAGCTCTGTAAGAGAAAGAAAATCCCCATTTCCAACACATGGCAAGTTTATTAGAAGGAACACTAATGAGTAAAAAGATTTTCCTCTGTGCTTTCAAAACTCAAAGAAACTGGCTTTGTTTTTCTACATGGATTTGCCAAATGTCAAGATATAGTACTAGTAAAGCTTAAACCCACACTGCATTCTATATTCATTTATTTTTGGACAGCGTTAGTAGTCTGATCTTCAAACACTTGAAGAAATGATTCTACATCCATGCAAAATCAAAAATTAAAAAGAATTCAGCATTAATTATGCAATTTTTGAAGAAGATTGTTTTTGTCATTCCATACCTTGAAACATAAGTTGTAAGATAAGATTCACATCTTCCAAAAGTAAAATCACATTAAGCAAAGAGCCCAAGAAAGAAAGATCTATTATTTATTAGAGAAGGAATGAATATAATGCTAAGGTAGAGCAGGAGAGAAGTCCTACAGTTCGAAAGATTTCCTCATGGCAGTTCGTTTAACAACTGAAAGCAACAATAAGAGAAAGTTCTCATCTTTTTCTTTGAATTTTTACTTTTGAGAAGGACAAATGGAGGTTCTGATTCTGTAATGAATATTCTGAATGTTTCACTAATCCATGACAACTCACAGAAATAAGTAGTGCAGCATAGATGTGCCAACACTACAAAAGCTTGAGAATTACACTTCTATACTGTCTGACTCCAAAGTTGTGAGCAGTCAATACACAGAAGTATGATAATCAGGAAATTTATCCAGAGAAGTCTGCTAAGTGCTGCAACTGTTAAAGAAGCAAAAAATATAAAAATATAAGAACAAATCTCAAAGAAAGAAAATATTAAAATACCAACCATGATTTATTTCATTTTCCTCTTCATCCATGGGATTGATGTGTGTTCTAGGCCAGTACTCCAAAAGTGCTTGCAATAGAAGCCCTCCAAGGTTCACTGTCAAGACACAGCAGAACTTCAGTTACATCAAAAACATTGACTTATAACATCCTACATTTGATCCACGGATGAAAGTTTCCCCTAAAGTTCCCAAAGCAAACGAATCACTGGTACAGATATCTGCTTATCACAAACTCAAAACTGCAGGCTAAATCTTTTAGAACAAGCTGATTTTTCAGAAAGACTCACATCTCAGAATCATTACTGCTGGTTCATTCACTTAATTCAACATTCTCTAGTTTTAATACATTTAGGAATATCACTTTTTCCCCTTTTGCTTCCTGGATGTCTAAAACCAAGTGGGATAATAACAGGGCAGCAAAGTTTTTGGCTACAGCAAATGAGAGCAAGCCTAAATACAGCAGCCACAGATGCAGAAATGAAGGAAAAGAGCTGCTTACATTTAGAAGGCTTCAGGTAGGCGGGGATCTCTGGCAAGAGATGCCCTCACCTCCACTGCCAACCCTTAAATGAAGTGTGGGAAGGGGTGGAGCCTGGAGTCAGCCAGGCACACTGCTTGCACCTGAGCTCCCCTTCGTTGGCCCTGCCTTCTCACCAGGTGCTCAATCACTTTTTCAGGCCATGACTTAGCATTTACACTACACCAAGTTAAGAAGAAAAAACAACTTGAATATTTCAAAAAAAAAAAAAGATGTTTTCTTTGGAGAACTCTTTGCAAAATTTAGTCTCAAGTAAATCTCTCTAAAACCCACTCAACAACTGATTTATCCAACAAACGTTTTGTAATGTAAACACTGGAATTGGTTCTGTTTTTATGTTTCAGTGAAAGACCAATATTAGTAAAAACGTACATTTTGGATCAGAACCATCTGGACTGCTGAATCCAGCATCTTTTGCTGAAACCCAGGCTGCAAAGCAGTCACTTTCATCCAAAGTAATTGTCAGCATCTGTAGGAAAAAGACTGTGAGCAAGAAGAATGCAATAGTTGCATTGTACTAAACAACCCTACAAATTTACTGAAGGAACAGCTGGGAATACAAAGCAAAAAATTCCTAACTGTCTTGTGAATTTAAAGTGACACAATAGTGTAAAAGTCATACAGATTATTAAGAATGGAGGCACAATGTATTGATTTGCTTCAAAGTAAGTCAAACTCATCAGATAAATGATAAGTTCTTCAAAACTTAGAACACACTATAATCGTTGTGAAGAAATAGTATACAAAATATGACACCAGAAGAAGAGATTTAGGACTTGTAGCTCACCCCAGTTTTCAAGTCTACTGAGAACCAGTTTGGCACATACACCATTTTAAATCTCTTCTTAATTTCCTCTTCAAAATCTACTTTCCCAAGGTCTTCAACTTTACATGCCTGTACAGCAAAAGGAATACGGGAACGTTTCAATTCTGCATATTGAATCATAACAGCTCTTAAAAACTTATACTTGATTTTCATATACACTCAAAATTATTATCGTTTCTTTAGTACAGGAACACACAAGTTGAAGCTTCAAGTTTTTCTTCATAAATTGAAGAACGCATTTTTTCTGAGGTAACAGCATCAAGCCAGCAGAGAAGGAAAAGGAAGAAAAAGGTAATCTTAAACACAAGACAACACACTTTGACTTGATGAGTAACCCATCTCCAAATTGAGTATGTATGCAGATGTATCTAAGAAAAGTTGCTGAAAGCTCTAATAACAAAAGCTAAAAATAACTGAATGAAGGTACCAAATCAACATTAACACCTGCCTTGGTCCTAATATTGTTCTCAAGTATATACCAGCTGTAAGCCAAAAGAAAACATTCACTTTTCTACAAGTCCTCTGAAACATTTTTAGTACAAATCCACGTTCTTCATTCTCATTCCCTTCTTTTTCACTACAGTCAGCAGCTCAGTAGGACAGTTGAGCATGCTATATTAAGGGTCTGAATTTAAAGCAAATGAAGATGTTATTATCCAACACTGGGCAAAGAGGCTCTTAAGATGCAGAAAGGCTGAATAACGTTCTCTCCTCTTTCAAAAAAGTCATCTTTGCATTATGTCTTAGGACAGAAAAATGACTTATTTTTCAACCAGAAGAAACTCCGGTAACAAAAAGAAATATTTCAGACCCCCCCCCACAAAATAATTACTGATCATCCAACAGTAGATGTTTTATCTAAAATTATGTACTTACTTTTAAGACATCCCAGTATGCCACATTATTATTTGTGTCTTTGGTTAATATGTGTCTCTTGTCATTAAGAATGTGGCACTGAATGATACTAGCACCCCCTGCCAAACAAACAAGAATTAAGGTCACTACACTTATCTTTTTGTCTAGCTTTACAGTAAATCAAACCACGTAACACAACAGGAGTGATTATTCTTTGGTTTAACTATATTACGCAAGCACCACCAATATTTAAATGCTATTCAGCCATAACTAACACTACATAAATGATACTCGTCCTGTTTTTGATATTATTTATCATGGTTTTGCCCAGGATAGAGTTAATTTTCTCTGTAGATGCTCATATGATGCTGTATTTTGGATTTTTTATAAAACAGTAGTTGTAGCACCTATGTTTTCATTTGCTGCAGAGCAATGCATAAAGTTGTTACAGAACAGTCCTTAAACAGAGCCAAGGACTTTTCAGAAATCAAAGTGTCAGATAGCTAAGAATGTGAGCTAGTCTTAAAGATCTACCATTTCTGCTAATGATAACATTTTACAAGCGCTCAGGAAAACAGCTGTTTACCTTTTATAACTTGGTCAGGCTGTGTACATAGGGGTGGTATAGGATTGGTACAATCATTATCATAGTCCCCAGATGCTCTAAAATTATGAATTCCCTTCAAAGTCTAAAGAAGCAAACAAAATAAGGACACATTCAATCATTTCAAAAAACTTTGCTTTTACCTTGACTAAGAAGTGCCAGTTCGTGTTGCTATTCAGATGTTAACCATTCAGTGTTGGATATTTTATAAATAAAAGCAGCGGAGATAATAAAGGAAGTAACTCAAAGATTTATATATTTTGGTCAACTTGAGTATTCACATTTCATGATTTAAACGAACAAAGAAAAAATGTTATAGATCATCTCAATTCAGTCTAATTGCAAGTAACACTCCACTAGATCCTAAAGCAAGACTGCAAATTCCATGATGACATACTTGAATCCACAGAGCATAAAATATTTATCACTTACCCATTTATTCACAGAGGATTTAGTTGTTGCAACCCAAATTGCTGGAGGAGGATCAGCTGATCTATCAAGTTCCATCTAGATAACAGAATTATAGATATTTTCAGTCACTCAATTTAACTTTGCTCTGTGTATGCACAGCTTGTATAATGGCTTTCCATGTGAATGCACTATCTTGGCTTAAGTGTATAAGCAATATACATATATATATACACATTTATATGGCTTATATACTGGTTTCTGTTTCAATCACACTTTTTTTACACCTACATGTTACACTGTCATGTCATTAAGAGTTACAGATAATAAAAAACATTTGATCAGCAGACTCTTCAAAAGCAATGTCCTCAAAAGACTCAGACTCATGCACACGTTTTTTCCCAGTTAAGATCACACTGTTTCAGTGTTCAGAAATCTTGCTGCTGGTTCCAGTGATTATGCAAAATATTACTAATACAGTTCTGTGCATATATTTCTAAGAAGCAATTAATTTTTATCTCAAGCCTTGGCAGTGCTGATTTGCTTTCTAAAAACCGTACTAGAGCCCAGTAAAAGTAACCTTTCATATTTAAAACGTCCTCAATTTCAGTAATGTCTGAATTTTATACATTTTTGGTAGCAATCAGGTATTTCTTCAGACAAATAAGTTTCAGATGTAATTTAAGACAAAAAAACTCCAAAATATTGGAGGCTGCTGGTCAAGTAAAAATGTGCAGTATACAATCTTCTGTCAGCATACACCTGAAGCCACTGTTTCATTAGACAGGGTAAGTGCCAGGACAAGAAGCAGATGGCACAAACTGAAAAACAAGAGGCTCCCTTTGAAGAGCAGGAAACAACTTTTTTTTTTTTTATATTATTAATATTTTTTAGATTGTGAGGGTCACCAAGAAGTACCAGAAAAGGTGTTACAAAGTGTTCCTCCTTGGAGATTTCTAATACTATCTTGAATTGGTCCTAGGAAACTGGCTCTAGATGGTCCTACTTGAACACAGGGTTGAACAAAATAATCCCCAGAGATACCTTCTGACAAAAACCATTCTGTGATTTTGTGAAACAAAACCAATTACCTTAAGAACTGGTGCCTTTTCTTCACAAATAAGCACACGAATATCAGGATTCCGTAAATCTGTACAATAGATCTTCCTGTCTCTTCCTCCTGAATAAACATGAGTGAATGCTTCATTGACCTGCAGAGCCCAAACACCTTCATCATGGACTCGATATGTGGCTATACATCTCTGCTGCCCAAGGGACCACAGCCGAATAGTCCCATCAGAACTGCCTGAAAGACACTGAGCAACAATCATTGTAATTTCATAAAAACCTTTCATAATTCTTCTTTTTCTACTAAGATGATGCTAAATGAAAAGTGGCAGTTAACAACTCTCGTCACAGTTTGTATTCATCACTTTCCCATACATGAACTCCATTCACTGTCAGCCTCCCCCTCAATCACTCAGCATCTAAACAATTCTTGTTGGTATATCTTCTGTAATCTACAACATAGAGCAGTTATTGTGCTGAAAAGACATTAATGACCTTTCCGCGTTCTGCAAAATGCCTTGCCTCAAATAGAAACACATACCTGGGTACCATCTCTGTTCAACAGCAAAGCTTTTACATTGTCTGTGTGTCCTTTGAGTTTCATTAGTTTTGCACAAGTTCTTGGATCCCACACCCTGAGAACCTACATAAACAGACACAGAATAACTGCATTAACATTCTTTCTATTTATGCATTTTCTCTATATAATTAAGCCTTTCTGAATAAACTGACCCTTACCCTCAATAAGTACACATCCATCACCAAAAGCATATTTCATTAGAACAGGATACACAACTACATCTTATGCATCTCTAATAAACAGACAGGATTTTCTTCCCTTGATTGTAATGGTATTTGTTCTGGCTTTTTCTGTTGTCTTCTAAAGACCTTAATGAATGGAAGTGACTGGAAGCAAGAGAGTGTGATGTGTGGAAAGAAAAAAAATTCTGAGAACCTGGCATATTCTGGTATATTCTACTTTCATTTTCACATTGACAAAGAACTGATGGGTGCTTTACCTTTCTCTACAACAAACACCATCAAACACAAAGTTTCACTAGCTCACTTTACTAACCACCCCATGGGGGCCTTGGAAGTTGCTGTATCATTTCTTTTTCACCAGTGGTACACGCTTCAGTTTGTATGATCAGCTGAGTAATGACCCCAAAATTAGAGCTCTTACAATGAAATTAAATGATCTCTGATGTACAGAGGTTTACACAAGCCATAGTTTTAATACATAATCTATAGATGACTGATACTTCGACTTCCACTCAAAAAAAAAACCAAAAAACAAAAAAGCCTCAACTTTCCTTACTTAAAACACAAAAGCTGCTACAGGCATAGAACTGAACATGAGTAAAATTGTCTCTTTTCTTTACATTAACATTTGAACAGAAGCAGAATAAGCCTTACAAGATTTTTGCTTACCTTCTCAGTGGACCCCGAAACAATAACTGTTCCCATTTGATTCATTGCAAGGCTATAGATAGAATCTTTGTTCCCACTCAGGGAAGAAGCTGTTTCAAAGCAAAAAGTTAACATTTTCAATTTTAATGTTGCCACTTGAAAATGTAGTTATTTATTCACCAAAAAACCCACTATCTTTACAGAATCAAATGTAGGTTTTGATCTATAATAGTGCCATCCTACTCCACATATGGGGCTCTGCTAAAAGAAGAGCAAGACTGTAGACAGCATATTGCTATGCTTTCTGACTCGTGATCTAGTGCTGTATAGAACTTCACTACAATCCTGGTGTCCACAATGATTCAATGCAAGGTAGTCTTGTGGTTTGTAACTACTTAGAGAATGGTACTTCTAAGTGATCTCCTAATAAGTGCTTGAATTTAAGTGCAGAGATTTTTCCAAGCCAAGCAACCTAAAAAGCAGTAATAAAAATCTTTAAGTTTAGCACACTGTCCAACAAGCATATAACCTATAAAAGGCTTTAAAACTATGGTGCTAACATGGGCAGGAGGACATTGAGAACGGAGAGAATCTTAAGTACTTGGAAACAAAATTCATACTGGAAAAGAAGCAGTGCTCAATTCCTTCCTCTTCTAGAAGGGACAGCCACTCAGAAGCAAAACTCCTCATCTAATTTAAACTATAGCTATGCTGATTGAGAGACACTCTTTAAAAACAGGCTTCCTTTTAATGTTGGCTTGTGTACCCTGTAATCAGACAGCAAATTAAACCACAGCCTTCACTTGCACTCTGATGAAATAAGTGCTGTTTGAAAGAACTGTGGAAAGCCAGTTCATTCAGAACACACATTCTTCCCACCAGAAGCATTTTTAGTTGGGAACACTGTACTTACGAAGAACAACTTTGCCTGCTTCTCTTCCCTCTCCCTTACCAAGCACTACTGCTCTAACACCAGAAATACAAATTTATTTCTGTCATCTTAGAGGTAATGCCTCTACTTCCTTTTCATTTTGTGCTCAAAACAAATTATTTGGGTTCTGTATCACGGTAGCAGCATTTAAGAAACTCATTCTTCCCCCCTAGACCAAGCCAATTCTTTTCTCAAAATATTCCCTGTTCAACCAAAACACGACATGTCTTAAAGTTATCAGCAAAATCTGGTGACAAAACACTCGTTTGAGTGATAGCAAACTTCCACAGAAAACAAAACTATTTAGCTGTGTGCAGTCATGTCACCCCACTTATTTTGGGGTCCAAAATAGCTCAATGGAAACCATCTCTGCTGAAGGCTACACAAACATGTCAGCACAGGGCTAAAACTGAATTAAAAATCCTGTACACAGATCAAACACTCCATATAAAATGAAAGAGACCACTCACTTTGAACAGTATACTTCTGAAGTACCTACAGGCAGCAAAGCACACTGTGATCAAACTAGATCTCCCTCCACAAAACGTAAGAGCTGTCACAAAACAGGTTGCTGATGGCCCAGGTTTGTGTCACTCACTCAAGCAATTAAATATTACCCAACTTGAAGGTTGGTGTCACACTTTCCAGAAGAGAAACTTGACCAACACTGTTCTGACAATTCTAAGAAACTGAGATTAGGATTGCTCTCTGGGTGAAAAAACAGTGAATTTCAATATACTGTAATATCTTTAAAGGGACAGAGAAGAAATGAAGAGTACTCCTTAAAAAATAATGATAAAATTAAGGATTAAATCTGATGTAGAACCCACTGACAGCATCCCCTTGCCTCCTAACATTTAACTACCAAATTAAATCTTTCCAGTACCCTACCATTACTTCTGTATCACCCATAATGGCAGCAATTTGTATCTAAATTTACCTACTAACTTTATTCTTCTGACAGATACATCTATTGAATGTATCAAATTCTGCTCTAGGGACTGTACTACATTTGTTGCAGCATCTAAATAAACACAAAACACATTATAGAAATTTCCCCTCCAGATATTCTCGGTGCATTTTCTGTACTAGCTAAGGAGCAAAAAGCCTCATAAGCTAAAGCTCTGTGAACTTTACATTACATCTCAGGAAAAGAGGTCCAAATAGACCTGTATCTTTATTCTGAGCATGACTGTTGGCTGTTCAACATCTGCAACTATTGTCTAACACAATAAATGGACCAAGTATATACCCTCAAAAACTTACAGATTTTTGCACATTTTTTAATCTGCACACAGAAATGGGTATCTCTAGCCTTAAAATGATCTCACAGATTATGCTTGTTCAATAAAATATGCTGCATTTGTCTCCCATCCCCAGATACCTACTTGTGACAGTGTTGTTTGAGGCAGTCAGTGCTGTTAGAGTATTTACATCCCAGAGGAATATTTGTCTGTCCAGCCCGGCAGATGCTACCAGTTCTTTATCTTTTGCATATGCTAAGGCTTTCACATAATCCTATAACAAAGTGTAACAATGTGACTCAACAATATTATACACTTGAAGCTTACATCACAACATTTTAAAGGTTGTTAATTGTAATATATAGTGGTAACAAATAATGTTTTTCACCTTATGTGTCCTTAGTGTTGACATGCAAAATCCTTTATGCGCGTTCCACACTTTAACAGTAGTATCTGAAGAAGCAGATATCACTAAATGGGGAAGGATAAAGAGTGAACTTTAATAGCTTTTATATATTACCTTAGAAAATGTCTGAACAATCCTCTAAGCTTCTTAAAAAATGATTCAATGAAAACAAAATGTGTATGTACAATTCATTTAAATGTGCTTACAGAATTTTATCAAATTAACAACACGCACCATAGAAATAAATTTTATATGCTTATAGAAGACAGTACTTACATGTTTTACCATTGCAGCAGAGTACAATATCATTTACCCAATCCGTGTGATGTTCCATAGATGCAATATACGGGTCTTGCTGGAAATTACAAAAAAAAAAAGTTTAAAATCCCCTTGTGAAAGGAAAAGATAATGCAACTATCAGATTCTGTTGTGACATTTGCAATCTTCGAATGGACCAAAAGTTGACTAACGTGATTCTACTTGAAGTCACTATTCCACTTTTTTTTAAAATGCCATATCACAAAGTAATTCTCAGGGAACCTCCTATATATTTTAAACTCATTCCCATTTCATGATGAATTTCACCTCAAAATGTTTAGTTTTGTATCACAGAAAAACAACTAAAATGGCAGTGTCTGCCAAGCTAAAGTTATTTCTGCATTCATAGGATTAGACTTGTTCTGTTTCTCTCTGTAGCAGAACAACTAAAACACAATACAAAGATCTCTCTGGATCTCTCAGCCTTGAAGCTTATAGAATCACAGAATTTTAGGGGCTGGAAGAGACCTCAAGAGATCACAGAATTCAATCCCGCGCTAAAGCAGCTCCCTGCAGCAGGGCACACAGGTAGGCATCCAGAGAAGTCTTGAACATCTCCAGAGGAGACCATAGCACCTCTCAGCACAGGCTGTTCCAGTGCTCTGCCCCTCTGACAGTGAAGAATTTCTTCCTTGTGTTACTATGGAACTTTCTAGGTTCCAGATTCTGCCTGCTGCCCCTTGTTCTATTATTGCTCGCCACTGAAAAGAGTCTGACAGAAATGTTATCTCCTGCATATTTCACATGGAAGCCCTGGTTTCCAGTAATTTGCTCAGATTCTTAACACTCACCTTTTGTTCAGAAGGAGCCAAGGCTGGTGACCCCTAAGGGGAAAGCAGCTTGGTAGAAAAGGACTCGGGGGTCCTTTGGACATCACGTTGAACATGACCTAGCACTGTGACCTTGCTGCAAAGAAGGCTAATGGTATCCAGGGCTGCCTTATGCAAAGTATCATCAGCAGGTAGAAGGAGGTGATCCTTCTGCACTGTGTCCAGTTCTGTGCCCTCCAACACCAGAGAAACATAGAATGACTGAAGAGAGTCCAAGAAAAGGCCAAGACAACTAAGGGTCTGAAACACCACTCTTTTGAGGAGAGTCCAAGAGCCAGAGTTGTTTGGCATAATGCTTTAATAAGCTTTCCTTAGCTAGAAGATCAAATGCAGTGTTGAAAGAAAGTAGAGCTAATAGGATGTGATCAACTTAAAGTCTTAAAAATAATAATAAAGAGGAGATAACAAGTAGAGATCCTCCCAAGATATCAGAATCTATAAAAGAGCTCACCAAAGGTTCATTTGTAACTAACATAATATACAGACCTAAGCAATCTTTTTTTATGACTACAACATAAATGTAGAATTGCAACATTCTACATTTAATTTATCTCAGTTGTGATTAGTTCTTTAGGATGTTGGCCCAAATGTGGGTTTGTAAACTCCAATATATCTCGTTACAATATGAACATTTACCAAAAGCATTTTTCTACCACGACTGGCAGATGTTAAAATCTGGTATATATGGTATACACCTGTAGCATACTAACTGAAAAAAACACAAAGCAGATTTAGACTGAGAAATTCTCTTGGCTTACCTTGTGCTGATTGACACTCCATATCCTTATAATAGAGTCTCGGCCTGCTGTGAAGAGTCTATTTAATGCTGGATCCAGCTGAAGTGCATTTACCCCATTTCGGTTATACTTCTCCACCTCATCTCTAATCACATAGGAGACCTAAAATACATTTACACAGACCTGATTATGGTATTAGGATATTGAATTGGCCACAAAACGCCACCATCTAATTTCATTCCAGTGAGGTTCTCAGGTAGAAAATACTAAGAGCTTTAAAAGCATTAAATGAGTCAGCCAGTTTGAAAGTTACCATCGCTGCCCTCAGTCAATTTCCTCCCCCTGAGAATGGGGAAGAGTTACAAAGAAGATGTTAGCAGTGCTACACAAGGAGCCCAAGGGATTATTTAATCCTTACAAATCAGGCTTACACTGGGAGAATCCTTAGTTCAATTCCCCGCTCTGCACAATGATTCTGGATGATCCCATACAACACGATGCATTCGTGTCTCATTTTCTAAGCAGGTTTCACGGTTTCTAAAACTGTGATGACAGTGTTTTCCAGCCTTGCAGGGAGAGGATACCGCCAGCAAGGATTACAACGCACTGAAAGACTGCAGGTTCAAATTCTATCCCAGCTATCACTATTAATACTTTTATGACACTTGGAGAAAGGCAGTATTTTGATATTTTTTTGTGTGTTCTTTAAAAAAAGAAAAAAAAAACCTATCTCCTTTCTAACATAATAAGAAGCAGAAATATTTAGTCTTCTTCCAATTAGAGAAATTTTTCTTTCAGTTTCAGTCCTTCTGTATCTGACAGCACAGTGTGCTTTGCTCACTTCATTGTTTTATTCAGAAACATCAAATGCAGATTTAAGGGGACAAACTGCAAGGTTTACAACGCTCTGCACTATTACTCGTGCAGTAAGCACAGTTATAAAGCACTACAGATGCTTCCAAGCCAACCCATTCACACCATGCTGCCTCTCTCCTGACCACTCATGCAGTGTTTGCATATGGCTAAGAAGAAAGCTCTCCATTCAGAGATAATGTGGGGGGAAACAAATGCTATCCTCCTTTCCAGATTCTGGAAAACAATTACAACAGGGTAAAACATTAAGCTTGACAGAACACAACCTGCCAACAGCAGGAATCATTTGGATATATAAGTGCCAGTTTTTTGAAAACTCTTTCAAGGAGTAGTTTTGGACTTTATGAAATTAACTTTTCAGTCCCATAAGCACCTTAGAGCAGTATAAAGAAATTTTTTTTCACTGACCAACCATGTATAATACTGCTGTTAAAACACTTCCAGGCCTGGGGCCCCCAGCACAGGAAGGACATGGAGCTCTTGGAGCAGGTCTAGAGGAGGGCCACTAAGATGACCAGAGGGCTGGAGCACCTCTCCTATGAGGAAAGGTTGAGGGAACTGGGATTGTTTAGCTTGGAAATGAGAAGGTTCCAGGGAGATCTCATTGTGGCCTTCCAGTGCTTGAAGGGAGCGTATAAACAGGCAGGGGAATGACTGTTCACAAGGGTGGACTGTGATAGGACAAGGGAGAATGGTTTTAAACTTAGACAGGAGAGGTTTAGGTTAGATATCAGGAGGAAGTTTTTCACACAGAGGGTGGTGAGGCACTGGAACAGGTTGCCCAAGGAGGCTGTGGATGCCCCATCCTTGGAGGCATTCAAGGCCAGGCTGGATGTGGCTCTGGGCAGCCTGGTCTGCTGGTTGGTGACCCTGCACACAGCAGGGGGTTGGAACTAGATGATCATTGTGGTCCTTTTCAACCCAGGCCATTCTACAATTCTAAGATATGATTCTATGTACAGAGCAAGATGCCCCTGCAGCACTTCATCTGGCCTCGACCATGCCACATCTATGTTGTTTAAATGCCCATGCAGCCTACCTAACCCAAAGAATCAAAGTCAAGGTCTAACACACAAATCAAGAAAGATGGGCAAAGTCACACTGCTTTCCAACTTCTGAATAAAAGTAATGAAAAGACTAAATGCAAGCTGTTCAGCTCTTTACAAGCGTTGTTTATATTTTGAGAGAAGCGAGAAAATTAGAGCAAGTATCTTGTTTCAGGGTTAATAAGTCTCTGATAGACTTAAGAGCAAATGGAAGATGCTGGTACCAGTTTAGTGTTGAATCATGCTGTTTCTTTTCTGTGAAAGACCTGACCAAAGGACTCTGCAACGGCAACTGAATTTAAAATATCTTATTTCCTACTGTTTGGTTGTTTGTTTTTTTTTTGCTGTGTGTAAATACGTGACAGATTGAATGGGGAAAAAAATAAAGACAGAAAATTAACAAAAAAGCTCAACACTTAGAATAATACCTGGAAATAACCACTACTTTTCACAGCATTCTGCCAATTACTTACTTCAAACACTAAAAATAATCCAGAAGTCCTTAAAAGTACAAGGGGAGAGAATTAGAATGAAATAAAGTGATTTTGCAGTTAGCTAGTGTATTGGATACCATAACACCATTGCAAATGAATAGCACTTCTGTGTTCAGAGCAGGACAAGAGCTGGCAGCAGGTTGAACTACATTTCAAGAACAAAATATGAATGGAAAATAATAAGGATTGCATAAATATGGACTCTCCCACTCCCAAACTTAATGACATTCTGGAGTCAGAGAGGAAATCATAAGTTTCTTTTTTATATCAAAAACAAAAAAGCATCAGTTGGTCCACTCTTGCAAACCACAATCATTTAGACTAAAGCAATCATTTTAAATACAAAAAAAGCTAAGACAAGACAAATGGTATGCAGGGCTCAATTAAAAATAACATCAAAAGGCCAGAAGCATCCAAGACTGTATTCAAATAGTTAATTACACATTAACATGCGGTTTAAAGGGACAAAATAAATCTTCCACAAAGTCTGCCGAAAGAGGGCTAGAATGCTTCTCAAAACAAGGAGCTTGAAATCCAGCAATAAATACAGCAGCAATTTGATTTAAAATATCTGACAGTTATTTAAGGCTGGTGGACAGCAGTCACATTCAATAAAACCTAGAGATCACTAAGGCGAACAGAGAAAGAATACTGGTTATCCACATGTCACTCTCCATTGTTGCCTTATTTTTGAGGAGAAATGAAGTATTATTATTTGGTTTTACATTGGAGTGATACTCAATATAGAAATAATAACTGTTAGAAAATACAGTAACAATACAATAGTTACGAAATATATATATTCAAGTATGTGTACACAAACACACAAAATAATAGATACAACAGGTTTTTCTGTGATTAAATTCTCCTCTAAGCCACAGCATGGACGTTTTTACCAGATGAGGTTGCATTGCATCTCGAGAGGACTGTGAAGGTCATCAGGAAGCTATGACTTGCACCACCTGGCAGACATTTCAAACAAGGCAACTGAGATCACATTGCTGCTTGGTTCACTCATCGATTCACAAAGCCAGCATCAAACACAAAGATTATGACTGACACTGAGTTTGTTGTGATATTGCCAGTTGATGGTCCAGGCAGGGCAAGCTGTGGCATGAAATACTTCAATAACAACCAAGGGTTTTTATATTTATTATGCTGTAGCATTTATAAACTCCTGTAACAAACACCACCACTTCACTGCAGTAAACGCTGCATGAATATTACAGTGATGAACACTCACTATAAAGAATTTATGGAACTCAGTACCTTAAATGGATCAGGACTAACCATTTTAATGACTAAGAGCACGAGAGATACAGGTAGTATCAGATACATTTCAATACACAAGTCCAAGTTCTTGCAGTACCTGTAATGCATTTCCTTCATCAATTCCATCAACCAGATGGAAATTTTGCTCCCTAGTTACAATACAGACATTAAGACAGATTTTCTTTATGTATGGGTAGAATCTGCTTTTAAAAATGCCAGCATTCCACTGGAAGAAACAGTAAACAGACCAGGTATGAAGGCACGCATTTCTTACTTTTAAGTGGAAGGAAATTCTCAAAGACAGCAGCTGGCATGGACAACTGGGAAAAGATATTTTTCAAGAACCCTAGAATGCATTGGCTGCATTAAAAAATAAGAGATGAAGTAGGTAACCACCAAGGAAAAGATAAAACAAGCTGTTTCTTCAGCATCTTGGCACTGCAGATGGTACTCTTTAAAATAACCTAAGTTTCTAAAACTAAGAATATACTGATATTTTAAATTTTCATCAGAGTATCCAAGCCCTAGAATAACAGTAATGTGTTAAGGAGTTCATCACATCTTTTTACAGTGAATCAATTTACTGGGTAAGGATTAGATAGAACACTATACATAACATCTTTAAAAAAATACATTGCATACAAAACCTACCCTGTTCTTACTAAGTTCTATCATTCAAAAATAAAATCAGTAGCTGAAATATTTCTACCTACAGAAGTTTCTCCTTTCACTACTTTCCAGTTGCTGTCAAGATGTTTTAGTGAATAAATATGACAAAATCAGTGCAAAGTCTTCTTACTCTGTACAGGCCTTTACCTTTAAGATAAAAATACTTAAAATTGATTCAAATTTCATAATCAAGATACTGGTCCAAATCACATCGATATTCACCAGCTGTGTCAAGAGATTTGGAAAAGAGCATTTATAAGCTTCACCTGAAGGGAAGTTACTTTAAGACACCTGCTGAAAAATGGCTTCATCTTGAATTAATTCACAGTACCACATCTGAAAGCCATAGCACATGGCCAACTGCTTCTCATCACACAGTGGTGTTTACTACTCCCAAACCCTGCATCTCCATTCCCCTCCCAGTTAAGGGGACTTTACAGTTGGAACACTAACACATTTCAAATGAGTGCCTTACATTTACATAATTATAATTCTTACCTTTATCCACGTTCAGAAGTTATTTTGAGGTCTGAAATACCTACCCTGATTAAACCCTTATGCAATATACAATTATATGCAGAAGCATCCCACGCTATTTTGGATGGTTTTACTGACCAGTAAAACAGGTGCATCAGAGACAACAACAGTTCAAACTCACATAAATCTTAACCAGCTCTCATGTTTTGTAAAGAATCAGGTTCCTCCATGCCTGATGGGCATTTTTCTAATCAGATTTCAGGAGAAATCTCTATTATTTGAAGCAGAAAAATATTAAATGCTCAGCCACTGGGAAGCAGAACAAACTGTTAATGGTTTTTACTTTCTACCAGCAGCTGATGGATGTAAGAGCCACTGAGAATTCCATTACCTGACCAAAACCCTGTATTTAACCAAGTAAGTGAAATAATAGGACTGCAATAAAATACTTACTTTATACTTAATACTTTGTATGCGCATATAATGTAACCAAAGTTATTCTGTTGATCTAGACTTTGAGTGCACTGGCTGAAGCCCAGATCAACATAGCAGGATATGGAGAAACAAAAAGCATCAAGTAACACAGTGATAGCAGTTCGTCAAATAAATAGCTAGCTACAAAACTCCCTTCCTTGGGAGGCCAATCTTCAAGAACTTGTGCATGCTACAGATGATGCTGCAATATTTTGGATTCTTTGTATTTTTGAGAATGCCAGTGGGTTTTTCAGAAGGGCACGGGGATTCTTTATGCAGCACTGACCAAGTGCTTACATTAACTATAAAAACCACTATAAGGTAAAAACGTTTCCCCTTTGTGACAGAACACAAAAGATGCCTTCAGACACAACACCCACCTTTGTTTGGAAGGATGCTGAGACTATTTCAAGCCAAATTGATATTATTATTATTATTTTTTTTAATGCAGTGGTTAAAAACAGCTGAAACTTGCACTTGCCACTAAAAGTAGGCATAAAACATCAATCCTCTCCCATACCGAAAGATATAAAACTATTTAAAGTGCTGGCAGTATCCCAAACAAGATAACGAAACATCACAATAAACCCATTTTCTCGACTTTTACCGTTCACATCCACAGCCCGATCGGTCTGCGGCCTTCCCTTAGGAACGGCTGCCGGTAGCCGGCCTGGTAGCTCAGCTCTGCTTCCCCCGAGCTGAGAAAGCCGCTCCCCTTCAACCCCTCAGCCGGGCCGCGGAGCCGAACACCGCCTTCCTCACGAAGCACCGCGGAGACCCGTCACCCAGCAACCACCGCCCCCCTCCAGGGCCCCGCCATCTCCCTGAGGGCAGCTCACGCGTACCCACACCGCTCCGAAGCCCCGCTGCGCCCCGCAGCTGCGCACCCACCTGCACTTTCCGCCGCCCCGCCGTGTTCTGCCGGTGATGCGCCGCCATCTTGCATGTTGACACTGTGACGTCACTTCCGAGGAGGACGAGCCGTTCCGGAAGTCCCGCCCCCCTCTCTGCCCGAAGCCCGTATAGAGAAGAGGCGCGGGCGCCGGCGTTGACTGGGGTGTTGCTAAGAAACTGCGAAGGGGGCGGGGCCAGCAAAGGAGGCGGTGTGAGCGTTCCCGCCCTGTGTGGCCGCGCGCCATTTTACGCCCTTAGTTGTATCTTCTAGTTCTCGAAGCTCCGGGTGCGGGGTCATCTCCTTACTCATCCCGCCGCTTCCTGATTGTTTTCTTCCTGTTGGTGGCCGGAGGGACAAGTTTTTATCCCTGGGAGAGCAGTGGAGGCCTGGCCTATGGGCTGAAGTTGTTCGACTCCATCTGACTTGGTGTGGGGCTGAGGTGCTGACAGAACGCTGGTGCGTAGCCCCGACACTGAGGTGCTCTGGCTGCATCAGGCAGTGCCTCTGTGCTGCTGAAGGCTTTATGTGTGCCTTTAAAGGTCATAGAATGGCTTCAGTTGGAAGAGACCTTAGAGATCACAGAATTGCCAGGGTTGGAAGGGTCCTCAAGATCATGAAATTCCAACCCCCCTGCTACAGGCAGGGCCACCAACCTCCCCATTTGATGCTAGACCAGGCTGCCCAGGGCCCCATCCAATCTGGCCTTGAACACCTCCAGGGACGGGGCATCCACAACCTCTCTGGGCAGCTGTTCCAGCACCTCACCACTCTCTCTGTAAAGAATTTCCCCCTGACATCCAACCTAAATCTTCCCTCCCTCAACTTAAAACCATTTCCCCTCGTCCTGCTGTTATCTACCCTTTCAAAGAGTTGATTTCCCTCCTGTTTGTAGGCTCCCTTTAGGTACTGAAAGGCTGCAATGAGGTCACCCCACAGCCTTCTTTTCTCCAGGCTGAACAAGCCCAGCTCCCTCAGTCTGTCTTCATAGGGGAGGTGCTTCAGTCCCCTGATCATCTTTGTGGCCCTCCTCTGGACCCTCTCCAGCAGCTCCCTGTCTTTTTTGTACTGGGGGCTCCACACTTGGACACATATTTTTTTGGACGCAGGATTTTTCCCCTGCTGGATCAGGCTGCCCATTGCCCCATCCAGCCTGGCCTGGAGCACTTCCAGGGATGGGGCATCCATAGCTTCTCTGTGCCAATGCCTCACCACCCTCTGAGTAAAGAATTTCCCTTTAATATTTAAACTAAATTTCCCCTCTGATAATTTAAAGCCATTCTTCCTTGTCCTGATGATATCACACCATGTAAAAAGTCGCTCCCTGTCCTGTCTGTAAGCGTAAGTACTGGAAGGCTGCAGTGAGGTCTCCCCAGAGCCTTCTCTTCTCCAGACTGACCACCCCCAGCTCCCTCAGCCTTTCTTCATAGGAAAGGTTCTCCAGCCCTCTGGACATCTTTCTGGCTCTCCTCTGAACCCATTCCAACAGCTTTGCATCCTTGTGCTGAAGCTCCAAGCTTGGTCTCAGCTCTCCATGTGGGGCTCCACATGGGCAGAGCAGAGAGGGACAGTCCCCTTCCTCTCCCTGCTGCTGCCTCTCTGTTGATACCACCCAGGGTGCTGTTGGCCTTCCAGGCTGCAAGTGCTTCTCTGCATAGTTGTTCTCAAAGAGTTCTTTGTAGACGCCCTGACTCAAGTACAGCACCTTGCACATGTTGAACCTCATTATGTTTACATGGCACCATTTTTCAAGCCTGTCCAGGTCCTTCTGGATGGCAGCCATTTTATAAGTGTGCTGGGGGTCAAATGCTCAGCCTGACTTTTGGACTTTCCTACTGAGACAATAGCAAAGACTCAAGCATCTTCCCTAGAGAGCCTGGGAAGATTGTATTATTTTGTCTAATAGAAAATACTTGCTCAAATTTTGAATGTATGACTATGAAAGTCTATGCTGCTTTTTAGAGGAATGCCTCCCAGCTTCAAAGCATCTCTTTGTTGCTTAACCCATTAATGCATGAAGTGTTGAGTTGCAGCAATGACCATATTCTGGGTTAAGATCTTTATAGAACTGTGATAGGGATGTTATCTTGGAGGGTTTGTTTTGGTATTGATTATTTCATTTACTTCAGAACAGTAAAGGTGACTGGAATAGGAGATTGGTGAAGTGCACAGAGGATCAGTAAGAGAGAAACATTTACAGTGACAAAAAAATGGGTAAAGGAATAAGTAAAAAATATATAGTCGTGTATTCACATTCCTGCTGATTGCAACCATGCTCACTGCCCACTCATTAATGCTAATATAAACTGCTTATTTTGATAAGCATTGCATTTTCCAGCATTGCTGAGTGCAGTGTCCTCCTTGCAATTGCAAGCAGAGGGTATTATTCTTAAAAGAGATCTGCCTTGGCCAGAGCTCTTCCTTAACAGCTATATTTCCACTATTTTCTGTTATTACAACAGTACAGATCATATGATTCAAAGCATCTAGGACAGATGTGACAAAGTTGTATTGCTTGGCGCATTACATTTTTTCTAAGATAAAATAAAAGCTCTTTTTTTAAGCAAAAATTGAGTTGTATATTAGCATTAGGCTAACAGTAATTATCAAATTGTTTCAGATGCATGCGTTTCCTATGTAATCTTAATGGACCGTGAACCAAACAAAGAGGTAGTATGAAGTTTTTCTGCTTAAGTAAATACTGAGCCAAGTGCCTTCCCATATTTCAATATGCATTAGTCCATTAAAAGGTTTAAGACTTCTTTCCATGGAATAATAATTATCATGCATACTTTAAAATCTCTCTTAAAGTCTCTCTAATAAAGATACTATTTATGATTTTTGTGTTATTCTGATAAAATTGAATAATTTATTTAATAAACCCTAATAATCATTTCATAATCCATGAGCACAAATGGATTTTTCACTTAGCAGAGTTAATCTTCATATTGTGTCTTCAAGAGCAGTCTTCTTCTGTGATTGTGTGATTCTTGTTTTGTATATTTTTAAAAAAATAGATTTGTTTATTAACTGTAGACCTTTTTTACTTACATTGTTATGCAATTTTAAAATTGATTTTTCCTCTCTGCATGTCAACAAATTATATGTGGATAGTCCCTGCTATACAGTGTTTCTTAAACTCTTCTGACCAACAGTTCATTACTGAAAAGAGAAAAAAATGTGCACGGTGCTCACTTTGTATCATAGAACCTTTGAAGCTGGGAAGGACCTCTCGAGATTGGGTAGTCCATCAGAGGTTGTCTTTGCTGAAACAGAAGTAGTATCATAGTGGTGAGCAATAAGTTGCTGCTTTCTGTGTGTCTGGGCACTTTTAGTATGTTATTCATTCTCATTCAGCACAGACATGAAGCAAGGCTGGGCTGATACAGAATCTTGAAGGCAAATTGCACAAAAAGCTATGGTAGATAAGGATTTTTATGTTATGTGCTGAACTGATATGACATTTTAGGAAAGTGATAAGATCATCAAATTTATAAGGTTAACTGTTTGCTTTTGGCTTTGGAAGAGAAGGAACAAGATTTGTAGATAAATCCAGGGATTATTTTTCAATTTCCCTTAAACTCTGATCATCTTTGGCTGAATTGTAACCTCCTGAAAACACTAGTGTGAGCAAATAGACGTTGAGCCAAAAAGGAAGTGGGAGAAAACTGAGCAGGATTCAGGAGTTAGGCCAGGGCATCGAGATAAGGAGAAAAGCAAGTGGATGCTTATTGTGGATAAGTGGATAAGTAACCACTGTAATAAATAAAAAGATGAAGATGAAATTTCCTCAGTAATAATAGGGTCAAAAATACTATTGCATTTTCCAGCTTCTTCCCTCTGCTGTTGTGAGATTTGGTTGCCACAGCATTAAAAATAAAAACCTTAAAAGAATTTAGGCATAAGATGTAACTATGATTTGGAGCCTGTAGAAATTACAGTGAAAAGTTCAAATGTTTATTGGCTACAGCAGAGAATACAAAAGGAAACATTATAGCAGTTTTCAAATAATTGAGAGGGAGTATGGAATAAACTCATCTTCATGTCCGTGGTGAATGAGAAGTAATGGGCTGTAATTGCAGTTCAGAAGATTCATACGAAGCACAAGAAAAAACATTTCTGAGTAGTGGAGCACTAGAGTATGTTGTATATGGAGGGGTTGGAATCACCATCTATTGTAAAAAGAGACGAGGCAAATATCTCCAGGAATTACATCAGTATTGCCGATGCTGTTTGAGGCTGAATCATGAACAAGGTGGCTTTAGAGTATCACTTCCAACCTCATTTTTTAATATAATTATAGAAGTAGAGAATGTTTCTCATAAGCAAAAAGCTCTTTAATCCTGCAGGAAGTGCACTAATAGATGATACAGTTGGGAGAAGAATTACATAAAATCAAGCTAGGAAGAAATATCATTTTAAGACCAGCTAATCACTGAGCAAATCCCCAAAGGACACAATAGATTTTATGTAGCTTGAAGCCTATATATAAATTATGGGTGTGACTCAGAAGAAACTGTTTGAAATTACTGTACTTAGTCTGTATTTGATGGGATGTGAAACTTGGTGATCTTAGGACCTATTTTATTGTGGGGCTGATTTTTTTTGGATTACCACATTTATGTGACTGCATCAACAAGACATCTGTTCGATCCACTTTAGTCTCCTTCATTTTCCAAACCTGCTGTAAAAGTCACACAAATATATTCACAGAGCAACATGCAGTGGCCACAGTCTTTGCTGTCTTTCTTTGGTACTGTCGTGTCTGTAACTGCTCCTCTTGCTTCTAGATTAAGATCCAAAAAGTTGCAGAATTCCTCTGGAATAAAGCTTAAAATGTAAAAAAACAAAAAATATTTTTAATTATGTTTCTTGCTCTGTTCAGAATGAGGGGATATTTGTAGGGCCTCAATGAAAAATACTAAAAATCATTTTACAGTTGCTCTGTTTTTGACTGCTGGATGAGGAGTTACTTTCCTCACTGGCAACTGCTGGAGGCAGTAAGGTAGGTGAGGTGAGGTCTGAGCATATATCAAAGCTGGATGAGCAATGGTTCTGTGGATAGAATAGCAAAATAGTGACAATACAGATATTTTTAATGACTGCTATTGATGTAAGTAGCAGTCATGAAATAGAACCAGCATGATGGCATCTGGAAGCAAAGAAAGAAGCTAATTTTTCTAGATTTTTAAGTCACTTTGATAAATCACATGCCCAAGCTAGCCAGAGAGGAGGAACAGAAAGAACTGAAGGACTGGAGGCTTTGGAGGAAGGAAACGAAAAATTATTTCCACTTAAACATTGTTTTAAATATGCTTTGTAGCATTAGTCTAAGAATTACTAAATATTGTATTCTGCTTCTCCAGCATATATGTTTTTAATTTGTAAAGTTGTTTGCTATTACATAATTTATTGCATTCTTGACAAGGAGTTGAAGTTTAGACTTTAATCTTCCAGGGAAATATGGGAAGAAATATTTTTGAAATTGAATGCTCAGACTTCGGTGGAGCTCTTCCATTTCTCATTTCACAGTTCTGCTTGGAGGAGCGCAATAAATGGTGAGTCTTAAGAATGAACTGCGTAAGCAAGAGCGCATCAGAAATACTGGAAATCTGTCAGAGATGATAGTAGCAGTATTTTGAGTGCTTACAATTAATGCCTGTTACTTTTGAGAAACACAAAATGCTTCAAAAACAGTGTTTTTCTGAATACAAAGAGGAAGCAGATGAAATGGCTTGAACTTTAGGCACTGAGCTAATTTTCAGACTCAGTGTACATCAGGTCATTAAGCAGAAAGCTACTTTGTGTAACAACGCATTTAATGTGTACTTACCATAAAAGCCATTTCCTGTTATTCTGTAAAACCAATTAGCTATTTACCAAATACCCAATTTCATGTCTGTGTGATTTCTTTCTTTTCTTTTTTTTTTTTGTTTTTTGCTATGAAAAAAGGAAAATGTGAATCGTATAAATTATTACCTAATTTCATCTCATACTTTACGCTATTAAATTATTTTCTAAAAAGGATTGGGGCAAGCCTTTAGCATATCTCAGAAATGCTCAATAACACGAGCCCCTACATTTGTCTCAGTGATAAACTACAGCCTTTGCATATTCTGTATAATATAATCTGCCTGTTTGTATGTGAATTTGTTCTCTTTTTCTCCTTTTATTCTACACATAGTTACCATGCATTCCATGAGTAGTAATGAAGATGCATTTCTGCACTGTTCATTTTGCTTGCTGTTGCATATCACATGCTTTGAGAACATGATAAGTTACAAGAGGCATTCTTGGCATCTCTTGCTTATTTAAGTCTTGAAATTAAGGAGTATCGTGAAGCTTCTGACCAGCAGCTGAAGTCTTCAGTCCATGATGGATGCATTTGGGTTTGCATCGTAATAAAGGTGCGTGCATTATTTAGAAGTAGCTCTTAATCATATAATCATTGAATGGCTTACATTGGAAGGAACTTTAAAAACCATCTTGTTCCAACCCTCCTTCTTTGGTCCACTGCTGGTGTTGTTCCATCATAGAGGATCACCTGATAGGTTAGGCACAATCTGCCCATGGTGAAGCCATACTCCACATCTCACATGTGCCTTAGCATCTCTTCCAGGATGATCCACTCCATGACCTTGCCAGGCAGCTCACCAATCTGTAGTTTCCCAGCTCTCCCTTTCTCCCTTTCATAAAAATGGGAGTGATTTTCCCTTTTTCCAGTATCACAGACATTGCCTGACAGCCATTTACCAAGGACTGTGAAATTTTACTGCTGAGCAGTGAGCTGCCACCACTACATAACTTGTAAGAAATCATATCAACTTGTAGGAAACATTACTTATGAGCCATAAGCATCGGGGTTAATAATTCACACTGCTCCCAATAAGTGTTACAAAAGAGTGTTATACTATGAAAATCTACTATCACTGCTCAAACTGTGCTTGTAAGTAGGGCTAGGTAGGGCTACAAATTAAAAGATATTTTTCTTGTGCTCTGTCAATAAAAAGGAAAAAGAAGATGGTGTTGCAGTTAACAGTAGAGACTGATCTATGGCAAGAAGATGGCAACTAAATGGAGAGTTATTTCTATAATGAATATTATTTTGTTGTTAAACCAGCTTTTCTTCTTCTTCTTTTTTTTTTTTTTCTTGTTTTAATTATTGTGAGGAATAATGAAGGAAACTGAGAAGAAAAGAATGTTTTTACTGTTCAGCCAGCTTTCCCCATCCCTGCAGCAGAGCGGTACAAGAAAAACTACTTGTTTAAATATTTTGTTTTTAGCTGCAGTTCCTAAGGTCATCTGTTAACAGCTGCAGTTGTTCCCTTTTTTTTTATCCATGCCTTTCTTTCTTCAGGTTACGTCTGCAAAGAAGGCAGACGTGCAGCTCTTCATACTCCTTTGATATCTCTCTTTATTCCAAGGGTTACGTTATTGAAGGGGATGTAGCAAAAGCAGTGTGTTAAGATCAGGATTTTCTTTTCTTTTGTACTTAGTGATACTAGCAGATACACTATTACAGAGCATGCTGATTTTGACCAGAGCACACACAGTGCCCTTATGGAATGATGTTTTACCAATACTTAGGATTCTGCTCTTGAGGACATACTAATGCTTTCAGGAAAAATAACTTACACTTGATCTTCCATCACAGCATACTTAGCATTGCTATTTCTTTAAAACCATCCTCAGTTGTTTCTTTTGCTGATGGCATCTATTGGGCAGCATTTGATCCCCATTGCTTTTCAGTTTGCATGCATTAGGGCTGCCTGGCTTTTAAGGACAACGTAGTTTATTCACTATACTTCTTCCAACAAAACCCATGACAGCTTTTAATCATTGTATGAAAGATTTAGGCTCTGTCTGCTGAAGAGTAAGATAATTTTTGGACACTAATGAGTGCCGCTGATGTAGCTGAAAGAGAAATAATTGTAATTAGCAATAAGACTCATCAGAAATGTATGCCTGTTACTATTACTAGTAGGTTTTGTACATAAATTTTATTTTAAAAATATAACTAGTTTCAGGATACAAAATTGTGGTTTTTATTTTGTTCAGACAAAGCTTGTATGTTGTAATGAAATAACAGCATAGTGTAATATTGAAGGTATTTTGAGCTTGGATTTTATACATGTGAAATATGAAACTATATTTTATCAGAGCATGTAGTGACAGGATGAGGGGAAATGGCTTTAAACTAGAAGAGGGTAGGTTTAGACTTGATATTAGGAAGAAATTCTTTCTGTGAGGATGGTGAGACATTGAACAGATTGCCCAGGGAGTTTGTGGATGCTTCCTCTCTGGAAACATTCAAGGCCAGGCTGGATGGGGCTGTGAGCAACCTGGTCTAGAGGGAGGTGTCCCTGCCTACAGCAGGGGGGGTTGGTACTAGATGATCTTAAAGGTCCCTTCCAATCCAAACCATTCTATGCTTCTATGATTCTATATTCACATTGAGATTTTATCTTTACAAATACATAATGGATACACATCATAGCCTGGGAATAATAAAAAGTAGAATTTTAGGAATGAAACCCAGCAATGTATTAAGTATCATTTCAGGTTGTGGATGCCCCATCCCTGGAGGCATTCAAGGCCAGGCTGGATGTGGCTCTGGGCAGCCTGGTCTGGTGGTTGGCAACACTGCACATAGCAGGGGGTTGAAAATAAATGATCACTGTGGTCCTTTTCAACCCAGGCCATTTTATGATTTTATGATTCTGTGATTTCTAAACAGAAGCTTTTAATGAAGTGCAAAATTTGTCCTAATATTCAGCATATGCTGGGAAGTTGGGCTGTTTAAAAGTTCAGAATGAAATACAAAGCATAACAGTATTTTCCTATTGAACAGAAACATTGCAGGTTTTTAGTAAGTGCAAATGGTAAGTCCCAAAGAAATAAAACAATCTAGTAATATCTATGTAATCTTTCTTCAAAAGAATCACCCTCTGGCTTTTTCCTTTTTTTTGCAGTGCTCCCCATGAGATTACAAGACCTCAGAGCAACAGCGAAGCTCCTCCCTCTGTACCTCCCCCATGCATCCCAATACAAAAACTTTCTGGGTGGATGCTGGATAGGTAGGTCTTCAGAACAGAGTGGAGATAGTGAGAAAATGAAAACTTTCTCTTAGAAGATAAGAGCTAACTGAAATTAGCTTAAAGAAATCAGTCTGAAGGCTTTTTCTTTCTAAGGGGACACTGTAAGTGTTTTGTTTCTGCTAAATATTTGGTGTACTGTGCAAAGTTTCCATTGCTAAATTTGTAAATTTAAATCTGTGTGTTTGTTTAAAGTATTCTGGGGTTCTCAGTGTGTGTGTGTGTACGTATATCTATAAGAGCATGTCTGATTTTAATTCTTAGATATGGTTTTGTTTTTAATTACAGGTAGAAAAAAATCTGGTTTTAATGTAGAACTATTATCTTGCAGCAAACATACTTTTATTCTTCTAACATTTGTCATATTTTACTAAATGCTAATGAAATTTTCGTTCCTTTCAAGCTGCTTTTTGCCTTGCTTGCTACACTGGCTGAATACATTAGTATTCAAATTGGCTTTGATACTATCTAATCTGAGCTCTAATTACCTTCAGATAGTGCAATTTCTTTTTCTGCACAAATCCGAAATGTTGTTGTGTGATTTTATTCAAGGCATTTAAGTAATGCAAAACCTGGCCCAATATCTATTTCTGATTTTGGAAGTGATGAGCAGATTTGATTACATTATATTGAAACTGTGAATATCTTTTATGCCTGTTTCAAAACAAACAAGCAAACAAGCAACTGTCCACTCAAAATAACATAAAGTTTGTGTAGGGCAAAGCAGATTGCAGAGAGTGAGGAGCAAAGTGGAGGAAATGACCACGTATTTTAGAAACAGATATTAGTCCAGTAAAATGTGTTATGTTTCCCAGCTTGTTTTTGGAAAAGGATAAAATAAATCTGCTAAATCTTGTAATAAGCATTGGTGTTTAGACAGAAGAAAATAGTAATCTGAGAGCAGATATGTTCTGTTTATGCTGGAACTGAGTAGATAATAGTAGCTTTTTTGCAAGGTATTGTACAGCACAGAAAAGAGAGTTCTTATCCTATCTCTTAGTGCTGTAACAAGCTGCTTTCTCATTTTCCTTGCAGTTCCTTGTTTCAGAAGCATTTGAGCTAGGTACGAGATAGTATTTTGATTCTTTTTAAATCTTCTTAGCTTTTTGTTGAGTGTTAGTAGTTATTAGTTATAATGGGTATTCATTGCAGTGTATATATTTAGTGCATCAATGTGTAAAATTGATGATGAATTTGAAGATGTTTACAACATTCAGCATTTCTAGATCAGTGTTTGCTGTGTATGGTGAACTGATTAAATATAACATTTGAAATGTGAAATTCTAAAGTAGCTATGTCCATTTGATCATTGCATTATCTCTCCAACCTTGATTAACTGTCCTTACGAATAGATATCCACTGTCTGTTAATGGGAGTTAAGATGCCTTGATCACAGGCAGGATCTCAATGAAGGTGTCTTTATCTACAGGCAATATCCAACCTAACATCTTTGGGTTTCTGAACATCAGGCCTATGTGTTAATATGCGTTTTTATACTGTTAAGGTACTAAAAAGGCTGCTGATTTTATTGACCTAAAAAGTGGGCCTCTTAGTTATGTCAACAAAAACTGTCCTGTACACAGTTCAGTGTGGTTAAGTACACCTTTATGAATTACTTGGAAATATTTTGTTCTGGATGTTTAGTTATTATGATTATCTGAACTATGTGTAGGATCTATTAAAATTTAATTTTTCACATTGTCACTGAAAAATGATTTGTTGAAAAATACACAGATTTGCCCAAATAAGCTTTTGGAAATACTGTTGATGAGTACTGAAAAAGGTATGGAATCATAGAATCACAGAACTGTAGGAGCTGGAAGGGACCTCTGGAGGCCATCGAGTCCAACCCCAGTGCTAAGCAGTTCCCTACAGCAGAGCACACAGGTAGGCTTACAGGCAGGTACTGAGTATCTGTAGAGAAGGAGACTCCACAACTCAGCACAGGCTGTTCCAGTGCTCTGACAGTAAGGAAGTTCTTCCTTGCATTAGTATGGAACTTCCTGTGTTTCAGTTTCTGCCCATTGCCTCTTGTTCTACTGTTGCTGGCCATTGAAAAGAGACTGCCTCCATTGAATTGAGTCCCTCACTTGAGATATTTATAAATGCTCATGACATCCCCACTCAGCCTTATCTTCTCTAGGCTGAACAGACCCAGGTCTCTCAGCCTTTCCTTATGAGAATAATGCTCCAGGCTCCTCATTGTCCTTATCACTCTCTGATGGACTCTTGGACTCTTTCTATGAGAGCCCTGGTTTTTTTGAACAGAGGAGCCCAGAACTGAACACGTTACTCCAGACATGGTCTCACCAGGGCAGAGTAGAGGGGAGAGGATCACCTCCTTCAAGTTGCTGACCACACTCTTTTTAATGCACCCCAGGATCCCATTGGCCTTCTTGACCATAGGGGCACACTGCTGGCTTATGGCCAACCAGTTGTCCAGCAGAACACCCAGGACCTTTTTTACAGAGCTCCTTTCTTACAGGTCAGCCCCTATCCTGAACTGGTGCATACAGTTATTCTTCCCCAGGTGCAAGGCTCTACACTTGCTCTTGTTAAACCTCATCAGGTTCCTCTTTGCTCAATTTTCCAGTCTGTCCAGGTAGAAAAGGGCTCTGCAGGAGCATGGGTTTTAGGAGTTGCAGCCTTTTGATAATTAGCAATACTTACAATGAGACCACGTTATGTTCTTTTATTTATTCATTTTAAGGTACTTCTTGCCCTAAGTTAAACATGGAGTTATTTGATTTTGTGCAAACAAAATCCTATCAGAGTGAGACACTTTTATTCCTTATTTTTCTGTGAATTAATCTACTAAATGTATGTTAGAACCAATTTAGAAGATAATGCAATTTGTCCTTTTGTTCTTTCATGTCCAGATGCTCAGACTAAATATTTAATGGGCTATTCAATGGGCTGTTACAAGTGAAGGAGCAGATTGTCAAATTATTTCTATCAGGATTAAATATTATACATGCTGGAAATAAGTTGAAATCCAAATGAGGTCAGTTTTCTATTTATATTCCTACTAGTTTTTCTACTATACTTCGAGAGCTCCTTCTATCAAAAACATCCTTCATGGAATTTGAGTGTGTATTTCATTCTGAAACTCTGAATCTATTGGTTATTATCTGCAGTAATTAGTCATTACCCCTATGAGCACTTGTGAATTCTGTCTGTGTTAATGGTCTCATTTTTGGCAGTACTTTGCCATTCTAGAAAATGTTGTCCCAAAAGGAAAGTTTTTGTCTTAGGTTTTTGGGTTTTTTTAATAGATAATTATAGTACAGTAGCACCCATATGTTTGCTTTCTTTGATTACTTTTTCATCTGTTCCTAATACTTTGCCATATACTTCTCATCAGTATATCTGGAATTCCTTGGGTTTTTCTTTTGACATAAAAAAATTGTGTTAGTTTCATAGTCATCAAAGTCAGCCTTAAGCTACTTAGGCTTACCTAAAACCATTAGTTTATTTACAGTCAATTCAGTTCCTTTTCTCAAGATGAGAAAACTAAGTACTTTCCAAGTTAATTAGGAAAAAAAAAAAAAAAAAAAGTGAATTCAATTAAATGTTTTTGAGTTCGTGACCCTTAGGTTGTTATCCTTCAGTAACTGAAGTGTATTTATAACTGTTACTTGTGGACCAATCTCTTTAGGACCAGAGACACCAAAATGTGACATAGGATTTACAATTCTGAGGTTAGTTTCAATGGAAATTTCATAAATACTTTGCACTGGAAATCAATAGACTTCATTCTAGCATTGTATTTACCTTTAGCAGCATGTTCTGATTAGTGTGTGGTTAGGATTTCCTCCCACTTACTCGAGTTTATACTCTCTGGTCTATTCTCTGAGGTTCTAGAAGGAATCCCATCCACTATTGCTTTGTCATTACTTCTGGGAGCACATTTTCTGTTGCCTCCCTCTCATAATTGTTTGCTAGAGAGACTTTAATGTCAGTGCAAACGCTGACATTATTTCTGAGGGCAACACAAATGCTTGGCAGATGATGGAAGGGCAGCATTTCTGTTGTTCCATGTGAATACAGTGCTAGTATAGGTCTCACATTGTCCATTAATGTTTGTCCACTTGTTTGTCTGCTTACAACTTGAAGCTGCTGAAGGAGATGTGGTTTTTTTTTTCCCTCTTGATCACTGCTTTTGGCAGGTCCAGCCTTCAGTTCCCAAAACTGCAGTGTTAAATCCGGCTTCACGTTAGCTGAAAAAATTTCCTTTGCTTCACTTATTACAGTCAGTGCAGTTATCTAAAAGGTCAGTTGCTCTGTTATTCTTAAAAATCTCTTGGAAGATAAAATTAATTTTCTTAGAATTATTACAAATTGAAGAAAAGAACATACTGATTTTTCACTTTGTTTATTGATTGAAATGGGTCTGTGGTTTTGCAGACTAACAGTTGTGTGATTATACACTTTCAGTTTGTTACAATGGTACATTTTGATCTCGGAATTGCGGTCCTTGGTCAGATCTCATCTTGCTTTTAAAGTCCCAGAGGAGGAAAAAATCTAAAACCAAAGTGAAATTATTACACAGTTGTTCACGTTGCACAGCATGCCAGCCATTGGCATGTTCTTTTCAAATAAGTACACCTATACATTTAAAGGAGCAGGCTATAGTTAGAAGAGCATATGGATTCCCTGTCATGAGCCACACCTGAGCTCACAAAAGTAAGATAGCGCAGCTGGACTTCAGGCAGTCAAGAATGCAGAGTGCTTTAAAGATTTGTTGCTGACCAAAGGTATGTTACAGGGGGGTGTAGTTGGTTCTGTAGTGAGTCTGAAAGGGTAAGTCATCCTTTAATGATTCTCAATCTTCTTCACCTTTTGTGGATGAGAACTGCAGTCATGTAAATTGCTGGCAACCATAAGAAAGAAATAACTGTGAATTTGGACCAAGTGTAATTGGTATACGAATACTTACAATGATTTGTATTAATTCAGTACTTCTTATGGCCTTGCCACCCACCCCTTTGTCAGTGATTTCAGCACAAGCAAAAGATACTTTCTTAAACCCCAGAATAAAAGCAGGGTTTGTGAGTATGTGAGAAGGTGAAGTTACTTCTTCATGTACACCTTTTGCTAGGCTGCTAGGAGAGGCTGAATTGTGTTTTCAATCACACCTGCAGCCTGAATAAACAAGTCAGTGATTTGAATCAAAATCATGGTTGTTCAAAGCAATTCAACGTCTTTCCTCTAGGATGTGGAAAAAAATAGTTACCAAGCAAATAAACATAACCAAGACCTCCAGATACTACTGCACACCTCCAAAACACTGAGACATTTGTGAAGCTCTAGGAAAGTAGTGCTTTATGATTATCTTTAGGTTATTTAAGTTCTGTGTAACAGTCTGTATGGAGCTTCATTAGTGTTGATCAGTGGTCACATCATCTCCTAGTGAGGCTTGTTCTGAAGAAATGCAGATCCCTGGCATGCAGAGCAGGGCTGCTCACCAGCAGAATTAAGCATAGAGGCTATCCCAGTTCCATCAGTGATGCTACTGTAATTATTATTTTTCTTTTTTTTAAGAACTCTATCTAATGTCCCTGACTGTATCAAATGACTCTTAATTACCAAATCTGGTGTGAGAGCATGCAAGACTCATTGTCAGCAATGTGTTAGTGAAGAACAATGTCAAGCAGCATTGTGCATTTCGTGGTGTGATGATTCCTACCTTGTGTACACTTTTGATAGGTCCTCTGAAGGCAAATGAGTAATTCCAGGAGAAACCTCAGCAGAAATATGGAGGCATGTTTGAAACTTGGATGTTTCACAGACTCTTCATCTTTTTTTTGAGCTTGAAGGTTTTTAAAAGTTTGTTGTACAGGTTGTGTTTTTTTTTTTTGTTTTGGTTTGTTTTTTTTAATGCTGATGAATAGACAATGCAAGTATTCTCTCACCACAAATTGTAAACCCTCAGCTGCAGCCACATTCTATCAATATTGGAAAAAAGCATTGTGAACTGAGAGGTTTTCATAATGACTAAATGATGAAAAGAGTTAAGAATGTAGTTTGTAAAACAGCATGAGCAAAGCATAAAAGTAACCAGCAAATCAGCAGAATCAGAGGAGAGCAAAGTCAAGACCTTTAAGGTAAAAACCTATTTCTTCTTGGGTTTTTACTATGAGCTGTGAATATCTTCTAGGACATACTCAGACCTCAACTGTACAAAGCTCCACTGTGACAAACTCTATGTTAGCCTTGGTTTGAGCAGGGCATGGATCTGATGAGCCTCTTCCAATTAATTATTTGTGTACCTATGGGATCAGGAGGGGTGGTAGATATGCAACTATGTTATCCTGAAGTGCAGAAATTAAAGTGTGAGGTTGCTAATACTATGAGTTGTTTCAGAGAAACAATTCAGAGGTTATCAAAGTTCTGATAGAGATGTGATTTTGATGCATCTTAGATGAAAAAGAGAAAGGAAAAAAGCATCTCTTTTGCAACCTGGATTTGCTGGTCTCCATGGATTTTGTTTTACGTTACCCTTTCTTCTAATTGAATGTGTTTCTAACTCCTCCTTTGTTTTCACACAGGATTTCACAGAAGGAAGAAATTATTTGTTTCATTTTAGTTACTGTTTTTGTTTTTTCTTTTCTTATTAATTTCTGCTTATCAAGAGCTTTCTCTTTTAAGCTATTTCTAGCACTGAAAACAAACAAGGAAAATGGATCCCTTGTTTTGGCCACTGGAAAATATCAGCTTTCAACGGTTCACTCCCGAGTCCTTGGCAGCAATTGAGAAAAAAATTGCTGAGAAAAAAGAGAAGCAAGCCAAACTTAAGCAGGAAAATACTGACCAAGAAGTTGAAGAGGATAAAGTGACTCCTCAGCTTGATCTGAAAACCTATAAAAAACTGCCATCTCTCTATGGTGACGTTCCTGTGGAGCTTATTGGGGAACCCCTGGAAGATTTGGATCCATACTACAGTGATCACAGGGTTAAAATTTTAAAAAATAATAATTTTTTTGTTGTTGTTTAATTTTATCTGCTATACTCCTAAGAGATAATGAAGGTTGTATTCAAAAGTTGCTGCTTTTGGATTGCAGACAGATCTGTAGATAGATTTTTAGAACATTACTAGTATTTGTTAGGGTAGGCATGCTAACCTATGTCCCTTACCCTGTAACTACAAGGTATTTTTAAGGTCCAGTAGGTAATCTGAATTGATTATGAGAATAGAATACACTGGATAGATTTTGATCAAAAATAGGTTCTGAGATAACTGATGCTTTGTTACTCAGAAGAGTTTCTATGAAGTATGTGAGGCTGAACTCGGTGCCTGTCAAACAATGGGTCACCCTGACTTATTGCAAATATACAAACTAGATGAGGCATATTTGAAATGTTTCCAGTACTCTGTATAGCAGAAAGACAAATTTGCTTTAGACAACATCAATTATTTGATAACAAAGCTAATGAGACATTACAAAGAAACTGTACAGTATTGAGATTGCGTATACTCCATGCCACTGCAGAATGTTTTTCTTTGTTGCCTATAGCAATATGCGAATTAGATGCTGTAGGATTCTCTTCCAAATTAAATGTCTATTGTATGATTCCTTATTATTATACCTGAAGAGCAGAATGTTCCACTCAATCTGATGTTGCTGTCTGTAAAATAGACCAGCAATTCACTGGACTGTGATTGTTTAATCAGAGAACATGAAGAAGGCTTTGTAATTATTGGTGAAAAGGGCCTTCAAGAGACTTTTTCTCTCAAAGTAAACAATGATTGATGGAAAGAAAGTAAGACTGCAACAAAGGCATCTACATAAATGTTAGTTATTTTTGATTAATGACACTTAACTTTTACTTCATCTGCCAATAGTACTGAGTTGCAATGGACCTTATGGTAACTAGGAGGTAATTTACACAGCTGCTTCATAACTTTATTTCTTTAAAATATTTCATATGCTATGATTTTTCTTTTTTTTTTAATAGACTTTCATGGTGATCAATAAAAGACGGACTATTTTCCGGTTTACTGCCACACCTGCCTTGTGTATACTTGGTCCTTTTAATCCAATCAGAAAAGCAGCAATTAAAGTTCTGATCCATTCATATCCTTTGGTTGAGTTCTGTTGTTTCAATTTTAGAACGTATGGTGCACATTTATGTGGTGCTCTTCATAATAATCAAATTGTGGCTTTGATGCTGAGAGCAAAACTATTTACAAGACACAATATTTACAAATATTTACTGTATTTTAGTGTTAAAAAACTCCTATTTGAAGAGTTAGATTTGAAGATGCTGTTATGAAACAGCATTTAGAAGCTAGAGCGTGATATTTTAGCTCTTTTCCAGAACTTTTTGTGAATCTCCAGCTTAGTGGCAAGCTTAAAATTTTAGTTAAAAACAAACCAGGGACTTCCTCATAATTAAAACATGAAGAATGGGAATTACAGCAATGCTTTCCTGAAAGAGTCCAGTGTTTCCCTAAAAAGAATATTTCAAGCTCAAGTTTATACAGCATTTACTGAAAGCAACTTTCACTGTTTTATAGTACAGTGCATTTTCCTTAGCTTATTCACATTATTTGTTGGCTTTATTACATTGACTGTGATACTCAACTGTGCTTCCATGGCTATAAATAAACCTCCACCAGAGATGAATACGATTGAGTAAGTATCTCAGTTGCCTTTTGTTCACTCTAAGGAAACCAGCACACGAGACTTAAGAAGAGTAAATAATGTGGTGTGCTAATTTCAGTGTTCAAAAGCCCTCAGGCTGCTGAGGAAGATTTGAGATTACTGTAGTATAGTTGGTCTTTGTGGAGCTTCAGCCTCTTTTCTTAGAGGTATACAAACATGCACATCATACTGGCCATTTTTGCCATCTGGTGTGATGTATAAGGTTGGCCCATTTTCCTTTGGAGGATTCAGCCTTCTAGGGAGTTGTACAACTCTAAGTTATAGAATAGGATGAGATAGAACTGGATAAAATAGACAACCTCAGTGTTGTCGGTCTCTCCTCATAGGACCTGCTTTCCAGCTCTTTTACCATGTTTGTTGCCCTTCTTTAGGAGTTTCCAAGATACCCCCTGTTCAACTGCTCACAGTAGGAAGCCATGTATTTAGACTGTTGTCTTGTCTTTGGTAATTGTGCCCTTTATCCAGTTTAACTTGAATGAATATTCCAGAATTAAAACTTGAAATTGTGCCTGTGGCATCAGAGATTCCATATTTTTAATTGCTCATATTTTGGGGTAAGGACAGTGATAATTATTCCTTAGTTTTATGTAGACCTTACTTTGGGTACAGAACTTTTGCTAGAATAAACTTATGAAACATGCAATCTTTCCAAGCTTTGCAGAAAAAAATGCCTTCTGCTGCTACAGTTTTGCCAAAATGTTAAGGCCCTGCTTTAGAACTTATACATGGGCTTCCATTATTTTTCATAAGAGCACGAGCTACTCTTTGTCTGGAAATGGCATGGTATACTGAGATGAACATTTGTAATCATAGATCTACATGGAAACTGCACTGAAACTCAGGGATACATCTTCTCATACTCATGAAAGTAATCTATCCTGTTGGTTCTACTTTTGTTTCCATCCGGTAGTTAAATCACAGAAAAGGTAGGATGTCCTTGAATGTATTTCAATCTCATTCATGTTTTTATTTCTGTATCTTTAATATGTTTTCCTTCTCAGAAACATCTTTACTGCCATATACACTGGTGAAATATTGATAAAAGTATTAGCAAGAGGATTGGTTTGGAATGAGTTTACCTTTCTTCGAGATCCATGGAACATTCTGGATTTTGCTGTTCTTGTGGCGACGTAAGTGAAGCTCAATTTTTCTTTCACACTCAAGAGGACAAATGTGCAAGTAATATGCTAATTGATGTTCTAGAGTTGTTTGTAGTAGTTGACATTCCATGGCTTCAAGAGTGACTCTGTTTCAGTTACCCCCTGTGTATCTGCTGCCCAGTAAGAGGAAAAATAGTTGAGGACTTTAAAACAAGATCTAAATGCAAAAACTCCTTTTGAGTTTGCTTTAAATTGCTTTGTATCTTAATGCATTATCACATTTAATAGACCTATTCTCAACTTAGTACATTTTTATCTTTCTTTTAAGAGTTTTCTGCATAGACTGCCAAAACTAAACATAAGGCATGCTATCTTATTTGTTCTTCTCTGGATCAGATGAAGCTCATTTAAGGAGGAGTCAAAAGACATCACAAGGTGTTGAATGACATGCTGATAAGTAGCAGATGAAAGTAATGTAAAGCATTTCTGAAGGAAAAATTGACCTTGTTTTACAGATGCAGCTAGGAGCTCTGAAATAAGTTTCATTAGTTGGGAAAAACATTTGGAGTTTAAATAAATGATCTGGTGAAAACAGTACTTCGTGTCCTCTTATGGTCAGAGAATAAAATAGAAAATGAAGACATCAAGGATGAGAAACAAAGTGGAATGCAAAGTTACTTTCATACAGAAATCTTTATATTTTTTCAGGATTGTATGTAGTTTTGCACCTGCAGTCTTGAAAGATGACAGTTGAAGATACAGAGAAGGATGAGTAAATGTACATCTTATGTTCCAGGTGAAGGGAAACTACATGGTGTAGGACCCATGAAAAAGGGAAAACACAGTAGGAACACTAGAAATCTCTAGCACAGAGCCAGAAAGAGAATAAATCCGTTTTTTTCTAAAAATATAGATGAGCTAAAGGTGCCAATTGAAGTTTTCAGATGGCAGAATGAAAATAAAGGGTTTAGCTTTTCACAGCATGCATAGGTGCATTACCATAGGAGGTGGTGAATTTCTTGTTTGGAATGTTTCTGGGCAGAATGCTGGAGGGGATCACATTAAGGTTTTATTTAACACAGAAGTAGATTGTCATCTTCAGGAAATTCTTGAGCTACAAGTTTTGTGGAAGAATGAAATCTTGGCCTTGATTCTAAACTCTTCTGTAAGCATTAGTCATGGGCTATTCTTAAAGATGGGGTAAGTGGCCAGATGGATCCCTGCTGTGATCATAGTTAAGCTCATTGTAAAAGCAGTTAGCTATATGGACAAGAAATGAGGAAGAAGTAGTCAGAATTTGCATCTTGAATGCAGAACATTTATCTCAAAAGCAAAATAGTCTTACAGCAGTGAATAGATGCACTCAAAGCCAAGTCTCAGAACTTTCAAAATTTTTCCTGCTATTTAGCATTGCTGAATATGTTTCAGTTGTTTTTTGTTTGTTCTTAATTTAAAGTAATGTAGATTGAGAGGGACCTTTAGAAATCAAGTGGTTCAAAAGTGGAGAAAATTTAAATTAGGTTGCTCAGAATCTTGTTCAGTCAAGTACTGAGTTTCTCTGAGGGTGGAGATTCAGTAACTCCCCCCAGGCAACCCATCCCAACTGCATTTTGGTTTATTTCTGCCACTTACCTAATTGGAATGTCTTGTGTAGTAACTTACCTCTGCCATCTCTCATCATTTCATGATAAGCTTCCAGGAATAGAACAAATCCAAATTCAGTTGAACTTTGTCTTTCTCCTTCATCCTTCCTACACATCCCTTTAGAATACCTTAGTCAAGACTTCACTGTTGTGATAAGGAGATCTGCTGCACTTGTTTCACTGTGCAGAGTGTAGCATGTAATTCTTGTGCTTTGAAGAAAATATCCTTAAAGATCAAAGCTGCTGTTCTGTGGGCTGCTTTTCCCTTTGAGACAATCTCTCCAGGGTTCCTGCCAAGCAAATCTCTGAACACGCTGGGTCTGTTGACTCAAAGTCCAGGAATTCATCCTCCTGCTTATCCTGCTTACTGGTCCCAGGGTCTTACAGACTTACAGAATCTAATGGGCTCTGTAACAGGCAGCTTACAATTGCTGTATGCATGACTAGTTTTCCCTCAAGAGTAACAAGTTATGTACTCAGATGTCATCACATACAATCTACAAACCTCTAAGGATTTTATACTGAAGAAATGTACACCATCAGTAGCTATCAAGTAGTCCTCCAGCTGTACGCACAACTACATTTTACAGTCTTGTCTTGCTACACATACTCCTGATTCACTTGTATTCAAGAAGCTACAAGCACTTCTCAGTCTATAGTATATGGAAATTCAGGTACTTTAATCTTACAGGCTATAAAAAAGCTGTGGTGGTATGATCTGTTGCTGTTAGAAGTTATGCTTTGAGTGAGTAGTTGCCTAGATCATCCCCAGAGGTCCTTTCCATTCAGTGTTTCCTAGATTCTGAGATTGAGACTTTATGTTTTAAGGAATTCTGTTACCAGTTATGGTCTCATTTAAAGAAGGGTCACAATATCTATTGTCACATGAAGGAGATCTTACAAAGTATGAGGTAACCAGATAAAGTGGTGTATAGAATATGAAGCTCTTACAGTCACTTTCTATCATCTCCAAATTGCTGAAAAAAATTAAATGGAAAATGGTTTCTATATTCAAGTTTTTAATTGGCTGCCAAACAAGTTACAAGCAGTGCAGAATTAACATATTTTAAAGCTAATTTTGCTCAATTTCCTTTCCATAAACTATGTACAATGTAGTTCTATGAGATAGTTGCAATATCTGTGTTCAGTTTAATAAGTTGTTTCATGTAGCCTTCTGGATCAATTTGAAACGATGTGATTGTCATTGAAGGTTTTATATTCATCAAAAAATGTCAATAAATAAACATTTAAAGATTTAAGCATCCAAATCCGTAGGAAGAAAATCTTGCTGTGTTTCTTTTGAGTGGCACTGTTCATTGTCTTATAATAATCCCTAAAAATGAATCTAGATTCCAAACTTCAGACTTCTACTAGGATATATTTGACCTTTCTCGTCTTTGTTGTATTAATTACTGTATTGTGTTCATACTCTCTGAAAAGATGGATCTTCGTCATTCAGTTACATGATGGTTTGATTTTATAGGTATGTTAGTATCTTTAAAACATCAGGCAATGTTTCAGCTCTTCGGACTTTCAGAGTACTGAGGACTTTGAAGGCTATTTCAGTAATACCGGGTAAGGAGCAACATGTATTACTAATCATCTCTTTACTTCAACAGAGATTCACTAATTCCTCTCCTTTTCATAGAATCATAGAATAACCAAGGTTGAAAAAGACCTCTAAGATCATTCAGTCCAACTGCCCATCTATTACCAATACTTCCCATTAAACCACATCCCTCAATACAACATCTAAACATTTTTTGAACACTTCCAGGGTTATGTTGTCTGGTCACTTTGTGTCAGTTAACATGATCCCAAGGTGTGACTGTTTTGCACTGTATAGTAACATTCAGCAGTATGCTAACAGGATGTTTTATCATCCCTACTCTAAGTGATTTTACCCCAGGAAGATTTTTCTATTTCTCCTCTTTCTATACCATCATCACTGATGCTCACTGTTATTTACTTATGTCTTTTCTGAACAGTGCACCCTATCCAGTTTTTTCTCTTAACATAATAATTGCTATAATAGCATATTCCTGGTTTGTGTTATGCTTCACTAGCTTAAGCTGCTATAATTAGTTTCCTAGAATGTTGGCTTCACAAAATTTAAAGAGTGTTATTTCATAAGAGGTTGTTTAGCCAGCATCTTAAACTAGATGATACCTTAAGCTTTAATATTCAAGCTAGCAAAATCAGTTTTAATAATGATCAGGAAGTTTAAGTAAAAAATTACATTGCTCATCATTATTTACCTTAATACTGTGAAGCTATAAGATCATTTACACTGATTTGTTTCTAACATACTCAAAACTATTCTGTGCTATCATACAGCAATGTTGTTACATTCTTCTCATGATGCATATTATTGAATCTTATTTTTCTAGGTCTGAAAGTCATCGTGAACTCACTTATTGAATCTGTTAAGAAACTTACTGATGTGTTGATCTTGACTGTTTTTTGCTTGAGTATATTTGCTCTAATAGGCCTGCAGCTTTTTATGGGCAATTTAAAATACAAGTGCATCCTCACAAATACTCCATACAATGACACATTTTGTAAGGATGCCAAGATATATAATGCAAGTGAAACAGGTAAGTTTTATTACTTTCTCCTTTTATGTCATCTGTATATCTTCCTACATCTCACTTGCTTCTAACACAAATGTTACAAAACAGTTGTATGTTTTTCCCATGAGAAGATATTTGTACAAGTAGCAATATGAAATCTCTGGGACAGCTAAATGTAAGATTAATGAGCCTAGTATTTAAGAAAAGATCAGCAGTCTGGATAATAGCATAGGCTACACTTTCTGTAAGCACCTATATGATCAATGAATATACAGATGTTACAATTAAGAAATAGGCAAGAAAGTTAGGCTAAATAGGTTATCACTCTAAAGACGACTAGATGGAAAGCTTACCTATGTCCTGGGCTCACTGAGAAGACTCCAAGAGGAGCAATCCCCAAAAGAGATCCTTCCCTACTGCTAGTCAGCTCTTAAATGGGGTCTAGGAGAGGTACAGCCGGGCTCCACTCCTTTGGGTAGCACAGGAGAATTGTCTTCACCTGTGCTCCCAGGGCTGACTCATTGCTCACCTCAGGTGGTCAATCAGAGGATCAGGCTGTGATTCAGCAGTTCCTATATACTACCTTACCTCTTTAGTTATGCATGTTGCATGGGGATCCTTTTTTTAAGGGAACTGTGCTCAAACTGAATTTATTTTAATATAGACTGTGTTGTTCAGGGATTTTGACTTCCTCTTCTAGGCATTCCAATATTTACAAAAATGAATAAAGTCTTACAATAAATAAATTTTCAAAAAAAAAGAAAAAGTTGCTATACCTAGGGATGGATCTGCAGAGAAACAATCCTAATATGACTTTCACTGAGATTTTGTATATTAGGCCATCATTTATAGTGCAGTAATTTATGGCTTACTATGTGTGGTAGGAACTGAGTATGTGAACAGCCACTTGAACCTGGAAAAGTTTAAGGCAACAACTTCTGAGTTAAAGATTCCTTTTTTTAATTATTATTACTTATTAGATATCTGTGCCAGAATGAATGGAACTTCTGACATACTGCTCTGTGGTTACAATGGGAATTCTACGTAAGTGAAAAAAGAGTTTCAGTACTTTCTTGTTTTTTCCTCTGAATGGATTTTGGGTTTATTTTTGGCATGAGGAAATACTGATGATTTTTCAGAAAGATGGATTTTTTTCTTAATTCTTAATTTTATCAAATTTTTCTTATTTTTTTTTCATAATATTTAATCTCAGAGAACAAATGAATGGCAATACTAGAATGTCCACAGTTACAGATGTGCTTTATTGCTGACTGCTGGTAATATAATTGGTAGTGTAGAATATGAAAAATAGGAGGGGACCAGATCAGTAAAGAATGTGAGGTATTAACAAGCTCTCTTCATCCTGGTGGATTGTTTAAATGTAAGCATAGTTTTATGTTTTCCCCCTTTATGTATATCTTTGTACGTATCCCACTCGAGAGAAGAGTTTCTGTCTAGTCAAGACTGTACCACAAATCTGTGACAAGTCAAATGATTTTGAACTAAATCAGTTCTTCTAGAATTGCAGAATGGCTTGAGTTGGAAGGAAACTTTAAAGACATTGAGTTCCAACCCTCCTACCCTGTTCTGTTTGTGCCCTACTGGATCAGACTGCCCAGGGCTCTATCCAGCCTGGCCTTGGCACCTCCAGGGATGGAGCATCCACGCTTTCTCTGGGCAGCCTGGTCTGGTGGTTGGCTACCCTGCCTATGGCAGGGGGGTTGAAACTAGATCTTTGAGGTCCTTTTCAACCCAGGCCATTCTATGATCAACGAAACTGGAGTTTCAGATGAGCTGAACAAATCTGTACATGGTATTGTGAACTAGAGTGCATTACAGTATATTCTAATACTGCAAGTGTAAATATTGTTCTCTTTATTTAGAGATGAGTGCCCTGAAAACTACACATGTTTGAAACATGGGAACAATCCTGACTTTGGCTACACAAGTTTTGATCATTTTGGCTGGGCCTTCCTTTCTTTGTTCCGTCTGATGACACAGGATTCCTGGGAGCGTCTGTACAGACAAGTAGGTACTTTCATTACCTGCTACGTTGACTTTAGTTCAGAGTTCTAGTTCAGAGGTTTAGTTCAGTAGAAAAATCTGCACCTATTTTAACATTACTGATAGAAAACTTGTTTTAGAACTAATATTAAGGAAGAAGCTTCAGTTGGCTAAGTTGTAACACTTTCTGCAAGTGACCTAAATGGCAGCATTCTTAACATGAGTGCTCATAGTTTTGTTGGAGAACACGCTTAGAACAGTGAGCAGTAAATAAGTATTTTAATCATGGCACTAGCAAAGGATTGGGGATGTATTATAGGTCCAGCTAGTGCGTTCCCTACTGCTGAAGGAGCTGTGAGGACTTGCATACTCTCTTTTTCTCTAAATCCTGACTCCTCATCAAACCTTTTGGCTCAGAACAAATACACTTAGATTTCAGAGAGTATTTTGATAACTGGTACTAAAAAAAAAAACGCAGCCTTTTATGTTTTATTTGTAACTTTTAAGGTCTGGATTGTTTTGTTTTGTTTTGTTTTTAACATAAACCATACAGAAATTGTATGCAGAGATCTTTCTGGATCTATTATACCTATAAGTGTCTGTGCTAGAAGAGAATTATCTTCTGCCTTGTTCTGTAGTTTTTGTATGCTTCACTTTAACATCTCTTCAGCAATTTCTATTGAATTTTTTTTTTAATGGATACATCTGCAGATGACACCAACTTGGGTAGGACTGTTGATCTGCCTCATGGTAGGAAGGCTCTGCAGAAGAGATCTGGGTAGGCTGGATTGATGGGTTGCACCGAGTCTCATGACATTCAACAAGATCCAGTGCCAAGTTCTACACTTTGATCACAACAACTCCATTTTGTAATATGGGCTTGAGAAGGGTGGCTGGAAAGCTTCCAAGTACATATCTCCAAGCATATGGAGATGCTGGTAACCAGCCAGCTGAACTCAAGCCAGAAGTGTGCCCAGATGGCCAAGAGGCCAGTGGCATTCTGGTTTGCATCAAAAAGAGTGCAACCAGCAGGAGCAGGAGGTGGTCGTGCCTTTGTACTGGCACAGGCCCAAAGCCTGAGGCTGCACCTCAGGCTTTGGGCCTCTCACTACAAGAAGGATACTGGGTTACTCAAGCATGTCCAGGGAAGAGCAAGAAAGTTGTTGATGGTACAAAGATAGAAAACAAGGCTTAAGAGGAGCGGCTGGGGGAACTGGGCTTGTTTACTGTGAAGAAAAAGGTGGCCTTATCACTCTCTACAAGTCTCTGAAATGAGGTTGTAGCGAGGTAGGGGTTGTTCTCTTTTCTAAATGGCAAGTGGTAGGGTATGAGACTACAGCCTCAAGTTGCACTAGGGCAGGTTTAAACTGGATATCAGGAAGAATTTCTTCATAAAAAGGATTGTCAAGCATTGGAATGGGCTGCCCAGTGAAATGGTGGATTCCCTGTCCCTGGAGGTATTTAGGACACTCGAATGTTGCTGTTGGGGACACAGTGGATGTGTAAAATTGGGTGGATGGTAGTACTAGATGATCTTGAAGTTCTTTTCCAACCTAAACAGTTGTGTATTCTTTCTGCCTTTTCAAGGTCATGTGGTTTTTGTTTTCTAATGTCTCAGAGATTTTTTAACTATCTTTTCCATTGCTATTTAAAAAAAAGTAAGAGTAAGCACTCTAATTATTGCCTCTTATTAACTAATGATAGCGTATTTTAGAATTTTTAATTAATTCTAGCTTGCCTTCTTGTTATTTTCAGTAATTTCTTCTGTAGTCACCCGTATATCACTTTACAGCTGAAGTTGCCTTATCATAACTTAAACTCTGATCATTTGCCTGATTTTGTTGAGAATTACTTCATTTAATTTTAATAAAAAATTGTGTTCATTCTTCTTCTGAGCCATATAGAGCATCCTTATGAATGCTTGAATAGAAATACATTGTATTATCAGAGTTTTTAAGATCTACAATTTATTTACTTGAGGCCATATGGACTCCTGATTAGACGTATTCCTAGACCCTCTGCATAACCTAGACCAGAGGTAGATCCAGCTATTCTGTCAAGAAACAGTGCAGTATCTTGACCTCTTGCATTGTATAGGAAAATAAGTTGCTAATTTGTAATCCTGCTGCAAATGTTTGTATTTTAAGAATCTGTTATGACCTTTCCTTTTTTTCTCATAGACAATCCGTTCATCTGGGAAAAGCTACATTTTATTTTTTATAGCTGTCATCTTTTTATGCTCATTTTATCTCTTCAACCTGATATTGGCTGTAGTAACGATGGCATATGAAGAGCAGAACAGAGCTACTCTTGCTGAAACACAGGCAAAGGAAAAATTACTTCAGGATGCTAAAAAAATTTTAGAGAAAGAACAGGTTTGTAAATTGTTGTATATAATACAGAATAAAAGATATATTTTTTCTTATATCCTTGGATATAACAAACTCTCTTTTCTATTACTGCATAGTCTGACAAATGAAGTACAGGTAGAGATACATGCATCCATGAGGAAAGTTGACATTTCTTTAATTTCTTGAGATTGATTTTGGAATGCAGATGGATTTCAGGATTGTGTAAGAATACCCACTTTCTGAGAGCCACTGTGTTCAGCTGAGCTCTTTTTGAATGACTGCACACAGAATGTCTACCAGTTGACAAGAGCAGGATAGACGGTCTTTGCCAGGCTAGTACCATCAGTTCCATGTTCATGTAAAGGGGCATCCAGAAACTGCATTAGTTTCTTTGCTGTTGGTTTTGACACGCTACAGATTTATATTTTCCTCTTCTTCTTGGCATAGTATTGCCTAGATTCTTTAATTTCCTGGCTTGTAGCGACTTGGGACCTTGTTTTATTTTATTCCTGACAAGTTAAGCTCTCAGCTGAAGCAAAAATACAGATTGAAAATCATTGGTAAGGTATCATTTATCCTCTGAATTTAATGAAAGATACCTCTAATTTGCAGCTAGCAATCAAAAAAGTCAGACTTGTAAGAGGACTTAAAAATTTTCCATAGCAACTGTCCCATTTTATTGTTAAGATGAAAAGCATCACTACTGTACCGAATTTCTTCTCCAGAGCTGTGGATAAGCCTGTTCTATTTCTATGACTGAAATTTGAGCTTTCCAAGTTTACTTAGTAAAGAAAGATTTAATATTTTAGGATGTAGTTTGAACCCTGATTCTTCTGTTGTCATTATGCTCAAGGTCTGAAGTGAGAAAAGGGAGAGTAAAACAATACGCCTTAATATTCTGTAATTCAGATATGGAATACAACAGCTAAAGTGACAGGGACAAGCTTAAATTATGGTAGCTGAGAACTAACCCTGCTTTTATCTTTTCAGTCTTAAGAATACAGAATGCAACTCAAACCCCTTTACAGTAGTTTGGTATCCAAAAGGTAAAAATTGTTAATGAAGAACATGTAGACATGTAATAATTGATATGAGGAGGCACTGAGTGGCATTGAGGGACGTGGTTTAATGGGCATGGTAGTTGATGGTTGGACTTGGTGATCTTGGTGGTCTTTTCCAACTGTGATGATTCTATGATTCTGTGCTAATTATACAGTGTATGATCCTAGTCTGTTTATTTGTCTTGTATTAATAGACATACTTTTTGTTGCTTCATTTCCAGATGTTGTCTTCTGGAGAGAGTAATAAAGCCTCCCATGTTGAATCTGAAATGTCAGTTGCTGGCTTAGGAAAATCGCAAGAAAAAGAGATGGGTGGAGAAAAGCCTGTTTCAAGACAAAGTTTAATTGTGGGTGATCAAAATAATGAAGAAAGTATGTTTCGTTCACAGCCTGATCATTGCCACAAGAAGCTGGTAAGTTATTCAAAATACAGGATATATTCATTAGACTTGCATGTGATATGGCTGTTTGAGCAGAAAGTCTTTCCTTACTTTCCTTCATTTAGAGATTTATCAATATTATAAATATTGCAGAAAGAAACATTAGAGAAGGGACCCCTGCAATTCTGTGATTCTGTAATCCACAACTCTAAGACAGTGCCAGTTTGTTTCATGTTAATGCAACCTAATGGTCCTGCAGCCTCTGCTAAAACTGAGGACTCTTCAATATATACTTTGTTAATTGTAAGAAAAGGCTAAAGATGCCAAAACAAAGAGAAAAAAGTGGATCAGGTAGAAAACTTCAGAAAAGAACATCATCCTAATCCGTAAGAACTGGAAGGATCATCTTTCTAGAGCCTTTTCCTATTTTAAATACTAGTTTATCAGAGGTCTTCCCATAACCAGGTGTTTAATTTGGTTAAAAGGAGAAGAGCAATGGTAAACAGCTTAGTTTTGATGGATGTTCTTAACCTTCCTAAAGACTTAGGCTCTGGGAATTTGTGAACAGACAGGAATTTCAGAAACAGAGACTTTGGAAACTTTATTCAGGAAAGCACATGAATTTTAGAGGTTTCTCAATATTACAAATATTGCAGAAAGGAACATTACAGGAGAGACCAAATATTACAGAAAGAAATGAAAGGACAAGTTGCCCTGGTAACTCGGATATGACTAAAATGATCTAATTGGGTTTTTTAGATTCTGAAAAAACAGAGACTGAAAGAACATTTTAGCACTCTATTACAAATTAATTTCACACGTCTATTTTATGACTGTTCTATCAGCTAAGTTTTGCTTAGCTTTGAAGTCATTAAAATACCAAAGAACAAAAAAGAAATTAATTAATATTAAACCGCTAGGGCTAAGGATATCAGTTTAATTCTCTTAATAATAGTTTTATGGAATATGTTGTAAGAATCTTCTTACGGTGAAAGTCTGAAGTGATGATATTGCATATCTTTGGTTGCATATCCTCCTCTTAAAGGAAGTTACCTGAATTGTTGTGCAGAAAATGATCACTAACACTGTGTATTGTGATCTGGTCAGTCAGTAACTCTTTACTAGCTGATAGCTCTAATTCCATCCTACCTAATGCTGGAATCTTCCTTCTTTCTGGTTTTGTCTACCTCAAAGATTGCCACCTATTCTTTATAACCTGTTTTACAACAGTGTAATCTTTAAAGATTGCATATGCACTGGGGGTATGTGTACGTAGTTTATGTGTCAGGAATATAATCTTTCTCTGTAATTAGTATTTTGTAAGATGCAGGTATTGGCCTGGCTGTTTCTCAGTGTGTATCAGGAACACTGAGGTCAGCATTCTGTAACTTCTCATGAAAACTGAAGTTGTCCCATTCCTAGCTTTAAGCAGTTTGATGTTCTTGATAGGCTTAAAGTGGATGAGGAAACCAATAATTCTCACTGACTAAATAGCTATTATTAACATTAATTAATGTTTGTCATTTATTAGAAATAGTTTAATAACCAGTTATTCAAACTGATCTTTGGTCGTCTTTTTGTGTGTTCCTATTATCTGTCTCAAGAAAGTTTGGAATTATTCTTTTTTCCCTTGCTCTCCTGTTAAGGTTTCTTACTTTATATGATTATATGCATTTTATAATGGCAAAATTATTCTTAGCTAGATTTTATTTTCAGAAGGAAACAAGTATTAGCATTTTTAATGACATGTCCTTGTGTTCACATGATATTTTCTTGTTTTGTCTTATATTCCATTCCTTCAGCAAGGTAAGGCTTCATTAGAGTGTATATTTAAAACAAATTTTAAATACTTTAACTGTACATTTATATTATGCTGTGAATAATTTTACATTTGCAAACATTTATTCATATTGTCTTGTTATACTGTTTTTGTTGTCTTTCTAACCAAAGAGGCAGATCCTATTGTCTTATGAGTTGTCAATGGACTCTATTAATGATCCCTATCGGAGACAGAGGTTGATGAGTGCAGCCACTGTTATTACAGATAACATGAGTAAGTCATTAATTCTTCAGCATTTTTTTCAACTCTGATTGTGTACCTTGACCAAAGAGGACAAAATATCATGAGCAATTGTTTAATATTGTTTAATATTCAGTAGGGGAAATTAAAATGTAAGTTTCAATGAATTTAATATTCTCAGATCTCACATAACTGCAACTGTAACTTGAAACTGCCAAGGCTAAATCACACCTGATTGCTCTGCACAATACAGTCACTCAGATTTGTGGCTGAGAGGAGAGCAATGTTGTCACTTTACTGTCTTTAGTAAGGCTTTCCACAGTATTTTTGTATCCCTGTTGGGATGTTAAGGTCTGCATAGGTGAGCAGCCAGCTGATCAGAGAACTGGCTGGATTCTTGGGCTTTGAGAGTCTGGAGGGCATGATGTATTCTGCTTTGGCTTAGGTAAGCAAATAGAGTACCACGGAGTTGTAGCTTAGGATCCTTTCTGTTCTACTGTTTTCATCAGTGACCTGGAGGAGGCAATAGAGTACTTGCTCTTAAAATTCACAGATGACACCAAACTGGGGGAGACTTGTTGATACAGGCAGGGTAAGGGACCTAGGCAGACTGATGAAACAGGCCAACAAAAACCTTACAAAAATTCAACAAGGACAGACTTCTACATAAATGCAAGAATCTTTTGCAACAGTATAAACTGGAAGCTAGCTGATTGCCTGAGAAGCAGCTCTGCAGAACAAGCCCTTGGAGTCCTTTTGGGCAGCAAGCTGAGCATGAGTTCAGCAGGGGTGGCTAACAGCGTTCTGAACTGTATTAAAGGAAGCACAGCCAGGAGACTGAGAAGAATGATTATTACCCTTAATTAAACACTTCTTAGACAACATACTGTACCCAGTTTTAGTTCCCTCCCTTATAGGGAATACCTTGGAGAACTAGCTTATGTTCAGCAGAGTGCCACTAAGACAGCTAAGGACTGGAACACTTGCTGAGCTGATTCAGCATGAGGAAGAGAAGATTTAAAGGGAAAGTTATTATCAGTTTTCAAGAATGTGGGACAGTGTTTTGAAGAAGATGGCAGTGGGCTCTTGTCTGCATCTGTGACCATGAGGGTACAACTGACAGAAAACAATTTGTATGTTTTCCCAAATACAGCAAGTTTTTTCTCCTTAGAGCAGGTATGTTCTCATCTCCCAGGATAATGACAATATGAACAGGTGAGTAATATCACCTGTTTCTGTAATCATGTAATTTGTTGCTTATGACCTTTAATTAGCCTGTGAGTAGGCGGTGTATAAAGTAAATATCAGTGTTGGTCTTTTTCTTCATATTGTGAGATTATTTGTATGTCACTTTTATCATTTAGAGAAGCAAAATTCGAAGGCGAGATTCGCTTCAGTTTGGAAACGTCTTGGTCAGAAGTATCTGATTTGGAACTGTTGCCCATTCTGGAGAGCAGTCAAAGGGAAGGTGCAATTGATAGCTTTGGATCCACTTGTCGATTTCATAATCATGATTTCCATTATAGTGAATACTTTTTTCATGGCTCTGGAACACCCAGGCATGTATGCTTCTGAAAAAAGATTGATTTGTATAAGTGACAAGGTAAGTTAGGTCACCCACAGATCAAGAATGGAGTTATAGCTCCAGACTGACTGGATCAGTCTCATAAAGAGACATACATTTTCAGTGACTTTATGGTGAATTTCTTTTTCCAGGTTTTCACCGTGATTTTTACAGCAGAAATGGTCTTGAAAATCATCGCCCTAGATCCATACTACTACTTTCAGCAAAAATGGAATATTTTTGATAGTATAGTTGTGATGATTGGCCTAATAAGCTTTCATGAAAATCTGACATTTTTCAGGCTGGTAATTATGTTTGTATTCTTTTTTAGAAGTACTTGCATTGTATAGATTTGTGAAAACATTACAGTGGAAATACCCTCAAATCATTTTATTGTTTTCTTTGTAAGCAAATAATAAGCTAACATGAATGTTAAATTGGAATGAATATTAGATGCGTGGCAAAGAATATATGTAATATTATATTGTGTATATGGGATACTACAAATACTCTGGCAGTGCTCCCCCTTAGAGATTTGATTTAGCAGTGAGTTCACCACTTCTCTGTTAGGTTCATAGAGTGTCATTGATCAACTACATTTTACATTTTCAGATAAGAAAAATGCATTATCTGAGCTTAAAGATAGCAAAGGTACCTTCACTACATGTCTTTTCCTAGATACAATATGGCTTTTCTCAAATAACATGGCTTTTCTCAAGGCTTAGATTTAGGAACTGGCTTTCCAGTTTCTTAGATAAAGGGCTATCTCTCAGATATCTATGTATAATGTCATTTTTTATTATTATTATTTTTTTTTTACTACACCCTTGCTGTGAATTCAGAATTATATCTGAACTTGCGTAGAATACTTTTGGATCTGAGCAGCTAAAAACCTTTATGTGGGGGGATGAATTATGGTGGGTGATGTTGAATTTGGCAGTAAAGGCAGCATGATAAACGCAGGATCTGTTTTTGGGTTTGTGTTGTGCTGTTTGTGCACTGTTCTGCCACTCATTTTTCCCTTTTGTTTTACTTGCAGCTCAGGATCTTCAAATTGGCAAAGATGTGGCCAGCCTTAAATACTCTTATGAAAATAATTCTAAACTCAGTTGGTGCACTGGGTAACCTCACTCTGGTTTTGATTATCACTGTATTTATTTTTGCTGTAGTAGGAAAGCAGGTTCTGGGCAAATGTTACGATGCTAACTTCCATAAAATAAGTACTACCAAGAACTTACGCTGGCATATGAAGGATTTTTATCATTCATTCCTGGTCATATTTCGAATACTATGTGGAGAATGGATTGAAACCATGTGGGAATGTATGGAAGTGGCTGGACAAGCGCTGTGTCTTCCCATTTTCTTGCTAGTCCTGGTGATAGGAAACTTAGTGGTGAGTTTCAAGCTGTTTTTCATCCCTACTGAACCAAGTTACATGGGCATCTTTTTCCCATGGGTAAACATTATCATTTGAAGAGTACTCCTACATTTCAGTTTTCTGGATGTTAGCTGGTTTCTATGGTTTTTATTTTCTATTTTTCATTTCTTTCCATGTCTTTCTCACACAAGAAGTAGCCAATAACTAAAATACACAAAATGATTCATTCTAATAAGAGCACAGACATGCAGCACTTTCCATAATTCAGTGGTAATTTGCTTCCTTCATCTTTTGTGCTGCTAAGGTCAAACAACAGAACTGCTTTTAATGCTTATCAACTTACCCTTAAAGCTCAAAAGGCTACAGTTCCCAGATTTTCTAGACTGCATGATTTAGACTCATTTTAATCTATGAGTTAGATTTTTCTTCCCATTTGTCCATCTTGCATAAAGCTAAAACTTTCTGCATCTTTGCATACCTTTTTAGAAGCATAATACATAAGTATATGCTTTGGTAAAACACTCCATTACAGTGAGCATTCATTCTCATTCTGTTACTCACTGGAAGAAGAAATTTTGTTCATACACTCAATTTGATAACAGTGGTTGATGAAAGAGAGATTTTTATTTATTTATTTGCCTAAGGAGGGTTTTCTGATCTTTTTGTTTACTTATTTATTTCTGTTAGAAGTAGTAGTGTCTTCAGCTTACTTTATTTCCTTCAAGGTGCTCAACCTATTCATTGCCCTGCTGCTGAGTTCTTTCAATACTGACTCCTCACTGGGACAAGGGGAAGCTGAAAAACAGAGTAAATGTGAGATTGCCATTGCACGGATTCGTAAGGGCCTACAGTCTGTGAAATTGAGAATTTTGGATAAATGTGGCAAAACGATGGAACGAAGCAACAAAACAACAGCCAAGAAGAAGACTTTGGTGAAAAGTTCTTTCAAAGACTTAGAGAAAAATAACTATGCTATGACAGATGTCGGAAAGGATATGGACAACAGTTGCTTTGACATTGGATGTTATAATGAAGAGAGTTCTTCAGTAGAAAGGAAATATGAAGACTCTTTAAACTACCATAGTAGCCACATTCCCCTTGCAGTACCAGAAACTTATACCGATGAAGGTGATGATGAGCAGTGTGTATACACAGAAAGAGAATACAGAAAATGGGTAAGAAATATTAATGATAGAAAATGTACTGTAACTTGCATCTGCAAATTCAGTCTTTAAGGTGGTGTTGTAAATGTTATTTCTTCTGTCATTTCCACAGTTTTTCTTTTTGTTCTTCTAGTAGCTTCAAAATGCAAGAGCTATTAAGCAATCTCAGTTATTCAGCAGGAGAAGTTGGATATCTACTTTTTCATTATTTTCCTCAGTGGTTAGCTGTAAATCTCTTTATAGCTATTTTATTTCATTTTATTATTGTCAATTGCTAAATGAAGTTTTATGAAGACAGACATTCTTCTTTTTTCTCCTTCGCTTTATTAATAGCATCTGGATATTTTGGAAGACAGGTCTCTAGTTGTAGTGCTCATATATTGCTTCTCAGTTGTATGGAAGCCAAAACAAATGCAAATAAGAGCTTCACTGTAAAAACAAACAAACAAAAGACCAAACCAACATTTATGAGTTTGAGGTTTTTTGATCCCTTGTTCTCCTCTGTGATATTTTAGATTCTCTTTTGCATATCATAATTTTGTTGCAAAGGGCAGGAATGAGCTTAAATGCAGATACCTAAATACATATAACTTCTCTGCAGTCTTTTGCCAAAAGGTGAACCAATAGAAACATTGCAAAACCTTCTCGGACATTTTGCGTGAAGGATGTACCAATAGAAACTGGCTAAGGCTGTGAAAGAAAGAACTTCTTTGAAAGTTATTTGCATAAAGTAAGGTAGAAAGCATCTTAGAGTAGCTTATGATCCTTGGGCTCAAAATGCAGTAACTTAGCATTATGCCATGGCAAAAATATGAAGAGCAGATGCTGATCTTGCTTAGATTGTTATATGATCAGTGTCTAGGTGGACTTCTAGAATTCATTTCCTATATTTTTGATCACAAGAGGAGACATTGTCTTATATTTGGGCAAATTTTCAAGGAAGCAGAAATTGTTGATCGCCTTAGAGTCGTCTTTGACAATTTGAAATATGTTTTGGATTGGATTATGGGTTATTTTACATGTTTTGTACTGTCTTCATTTTACATCAATAAGAGGGCTGAAAGCTGTTAGGGATCACTGAGCTCTTCTGTCTCCAGACAGAAAGAGGAGTCTACTGGGATGCAGCTGCAGAGATTGCAGCTGAGCCACTACAGTGGATACAGAAACCCATCACTGGGATAAATGTACATCTCAAGAAATGATACACTTTCACAGTATAACCACAGGACCAAAGTGTTTGAATTGAGGAAAAAACACTTTTTACATACCTTCAATAGGTATTATATAATTCTCTATAAAAAGACAGACATGCTTAATTTTGTGGATGCTTTATATTCTGTTAAATATTTATTCCTTCAAGAACGACTCTCAGGAAGAAAAGGGTGGCAAATCAATTGTTTTGCATTACTTCATTTAGGAAGACAGATTGAGACACAGAGAACAATGCCGAAACTCAAGTCGTCTGAGTGAGATTTCTTGGACTTCAGAAATGTACAAAAAGAAAGAGCAAGAAGAGGTATTTGTAGCAGTTACTATCTTTTGGAGTGTTCTAGGGATTAATATTTTCATTCTGATTCAGCAATAACAGAACAAGCATTTTCCAAAGTCTTAATTGCACAAAAGGTGGTGCTTTGTGACAGAAATTTATAACATAAATCATAGAATTGTAAAGGTTAGCAAGACCACTAAGGTCATCTAGACCAACTGTCAACCCATCACCACCATGCCCACTAAAACATGGGGCTTTGTGTCTCATGAACAGCCATTGCTGACTGTGTAACTAAATATATTACTTTCTACAAGTGAACAGAAATTAAGCAAGGAGCACTCTTTAAATTCAGTTGATATACTCATCAGGTAACTGTTTGCTATCATCCTTCAGTGTAAAAGTTTATTCTCTAAAAGGGGTTCACTCAAGTAGCTTCTGATCTAGAAGCTTTAGCTTTTAGCTTAGCTAACACAGTGTAGTTCCACATGAATTAAAAAAAAAAAAAAAAGCAAAAAAAGGTGAATATTTGTAGCTTACCACCCAAAAACAAAATGGGAATTCAGTAATTCTGGATCATTACCTCCAGAAATCCAAGCACTTTAAGATTTGCTGGTTTTAGATAAAATTCCCTGGACTTTTATTTGGTGTAAATTACTTAATTATATAAATGTAAATACCTGGTATCGAAAGTAGTAAAATTCCTGTGGGTTTAAATCATTACATTTTTGACTACGTCAGTGAACTTAAGTTAGTGTAGACCATCATGGCTGTCAAAAGAGACAGTCCTCCCTTTTCCTGGCTTCTTATTCCTGTACCTGTCCCTATGCCTTGCCTTCAGATAGGGCACTTACGCTTTTGGGCTGATTTATGCTTGTTTTCCATAACGACTTCAGTTTTATTTATTCCTTTATTTGAAGGAGAGGGGGATTTTATTTATTTCAAATGTGCTTTAAATGTCTTTATTAAGGAAAAAACAAATAAATTCTCTTCTTTCCCTTCTTCTCTGCAGGGATTTGATGTTGGTAGCTATTCTGAAGCCAGCACTGTGGACCCAGTCACTCTTATAGAGCTGTATCCCCTGCCTAAAAAAACACATGTACCTAAGGACTGTTGCCCAGAAAGTAAGTATATCTTATGTATCACAGGGATACCAAATGAACTAGTATTCTAAAGATATCTGTTTAGAATGTTTCCAGATTGGCAGATGTCATTCTCCTGAGCAATTTGAACAAATAAAAAGTCAAATAAATATAGCCAGAGCCAGCACACCACTGGAGCAGGACTGAGATGCCTGAACACAAGCATTTAGTTCTGTATGGAATGCCTGAGAGTACCCATGATAACTGCATAGAGCTGGCAGAAATGACACAGGCACTATAGGGTACCCCAGTGAGCTTAAAATGGATCTAAACACCTGTGTTTAGGCTGTGAAATGCTGTCTTTGGAGTGTGATTCATGCTTAGATTGTGACACCAGGCTGTAGTCAAGTATATGTGAGTGAGGGCATTTAAAGCACTTCTGAAGGGGCAGATGGGGGTCAGCCAGGATATACATCTTGACTTCTGGTATCTGAAGTGGCATTTCAACTAAATCTGTCTGAAATCTCAGTGCAGTGGGTGAATATCCAGTCAGTGCATCCAATGGAATTTAATAGACTGTACGGTTTATCCCAGTGGACATCTATATTTAATTGCCTCAGCAGCTCCTTAGACTGAGTGGACTGTCATGTTTCAATCATGTTGCCTTTGAAGATGAAAGAAGGGTGTGCAAAATAGTGAGCAGAAGCTTATTGCAATATCTGTGCAGAGCGATCAAGTGAAATGATGAATAAAAGTAATAATTTACTAAACCAGTAGTAACGTCATATCTCTGTTACAATAGTAAAAAGCATAAATGCAAGATAATAAAACCAGTAAGGGTTTTTCTATAGAGCAATGATGGCTTTTCATATAGAATGCTTGTGTGTTTGTATACACAAAGCTTTCTCTGCTTTTTCCATGTATGAAATACATTATAAAAAGGAGTTCTGTATGCCTACAGATCTTTTCTTCAGCTTAGATCATTCTGGCTACAGCAAGGTCACATGAGTGAAACAGCACATTCTTTGTGCACTCTTCATACTATTTTTACATTCTATGGCACCACATTTTCCATTAAGCTCATATGCTGTTTTTTTTCTTTTCAGGTTGTGTCAAACGTTTTCCTTGCTGCAGTGTGGATATCACTAAGTTTCCAGGCAGCACTTGGTGGAAATTTAGAAAAACCTGCTACAAAATTGTCAAACATAGCTGGTTTGAAAATTTTATCATTTTTATAATAGTATTGAGCAGTGCAGCACTGGTAAATTTCATTCAATTTCTCAAACTTTGAATGGAGGGTTGTCATCTGGTGGTAGTGGGAACAGGTGGATAGATCACTAAAAATACTGGCACAGGAGACATAAAGTGGAGATGGAGATAGTATGATAGAGAACTAAAGGATGAAAGGAAGTATGAAGACATTGCCAGAGGATTGGTGAGGAAATAATGCAGCTGTTAAAGGAATTGGAAATTGAGTGGCAATGTCAATAACTTATAATAAATCGGTAGAGCAGCAAATCTGTAAAAGGCAAATGAACAAGACAATGAAGTGATCACACAACAAAGCATTTTCCAAAACCCTTACTGACAGCAGGTAACGTTAGGGGTTTTGTGAGAAATTCGAAACTTCAGGAAGGAACAGATAAGGTGTGTGTTGTATTTTTTCAAACCTGTATTACAGCTCTGCAGATTGACTGAAAGTGATGGCATCTTTAGAAGGTTTACGCCTGAAAGCTATTGGTTAATGTGTTTAATTTAAACTTAGCTATGAGGGATTTCAGAGTTTAAAAATTATCTACTTATTTGGGAAGCTAAGATTTTTGGTAGCTATATTGGGCACTCATCAGATGCTTAATGAAGAAATCTAGAACAGAAATAACCCAAAGTTCTTCAACCAACTTGAAAATGATGTTGTTTATTATTTAGGTTTTTATTTCTACGTATAAAAATATGTTGCCAGTAACATAACATGAAATGGATGGAATAAACCAAACTGTATTTTTGTGCAATTCTAAATAGATAGAATAAACCAAACTGTATTCTTGTGCAATTCTAAAATAATTTACTGTAAAACTACTAAACAGCTTTAAAATGAATTCTGAAATTCCAGGCATTTGAAGATATTCACCTTGAGGAAAGAAAAACAATTAAAAAGCTCCTCGAGTATGCTGACATAGTATTCACTTACATCTTTATTATGGAGATGCTTCTGAAATGGGTAGCTTATGGTTTGCACAGTTATTTCACAAATACATGGTGTTGGCTTGACTTCATCATTGTGTGTGTAAGTATTATACTGAACATACATTTAGAATTTTGATTTTTTTCTATATCAAGAGCTACATGGAAAATTGGATTGGAATTAAACTTGATTGTAAAAAACAGTTTCAAGAAGCTGAAAAGAATTGCAATCAAATGCAACTGTAGGATAAATTTAAACGGAAATTGTAGGTGAAAATAAATTACTTAAAAGTGTTTTATGGAGTATTGCTGTTGTTGAGGACTATCTCAGTTACATAAATCTTCTCTGTTGTAAAGAGAGAGTGCAATTAGCAATCAGAAATGAAATTAAGATGAGTTAATTAAGATGATAGAAAAATGCAGAAGTGCTGGCAGCTCCATCATACAGAAACAGAAAAAAGTAGAGTTGCTTATTTAAAAGAGAACCAATTTAGATGAATAAATCCTGGCAGTTATAGAATCATAGAATCACGGGGTTGGAAAGGACCTACAAGATCATCTTGTCCAACTGTCCTCCTATCACCATTACTACCCACTAAGCTACTAAACCATGTCTCGTAGCACCTCATCCAGATGCCTGTTGAATACTGTCAGGGTTGGTGACTACCACCTCCCTGGGCAGGCCATTCCAGCTCCTGCCCACTTTTTGAGTGAAGAAGTTTTTCCTTTTGTCTAATTTAAATCTCCCCTGGTACAACTTGTGGCCATTTCCTTGGGTCCTGTTTGCTGTCTGGAAGAAGAGGCCAAACCTCTCTCTTCATCACAGCCTCCCTTCAGGCAGCTGTAGAGTGCAGTGAGGTCTCTGCTGAGCCTCCTCTTCTCCAGACTAAACAATCCCAGCCCAACTGTGAATATTCAGAAATTTCAACAGAAAAATCTAACTATGATTGTATAAAAAGAATGTAAAGCATGACTCTAGCAATTACAGATCAGCAATTTTCATGGCGAAGGTGACCAAAACAGTGGAGGAGCATGAAAGTACCGAGTGACTAGACACGAAGATAACAGATTCAGATAGGAAGAAAAAGACAAATTATGAACAGTGGGGGAAAAAACATAAACCCTAACTATTGAAAGATTTTTTCTAATGCTTTCAGCTCTGTTTCTGTCTTATGAGGATTTAAAATACAGACTGTCTATCTTTTGAAAAATACTTTTTTTTCTACAAAGGTATGGACGTGAGATTAAATTACTAGATATGCTTCTGAGAACAATTATAAAGAATAGGAGAATCATTTATTTGAATAATACTTTCAAACCTTATATTCTGTGGAATTACCATAGTTCCATTTTTGTTGTTATACTGACCTTCTGAGGTATTACAAGAACTGATTTTGAAAAAAAAGCAAAACATACATATGTTAATTAAAATGAAAGAATGCCATTATTTGAAAAATGTCTGAAAAAATAAAATTATATTACCTATTACGCATAGCTGTGAGTAAATATTATTAGCATTTGATTTACTGATCAGAGCTATAATAACCACTGATCTGTGATTGTTTACAAACAGAAATGGTGTAAACTTTTGAATGCCTGTTAATAATCTTCAGTTTCAATTCAATAAACACAGCTTTCTTGTGTTTCCTGGGGACTAAGAAAAAATTCACAACAAAGTTCACAGTGTTCCTCTGAGAGTGCCCTGAAGTCTCTCAGGACGCTCCGAGCACTGCGGCCTCTCCGAGCTTTGTCAAGATTTGAAGGGATAAAGGTATGGATATTGGGAGGGGTGTGTATGTTTTGGAGTAGGTACATTTGAAGTTCTTATCAGATAACATCTCTATCTGGGGACTTGAAATAGCATTAAGATGGTTCAGATGGTTGTCATTTCAAAAATAATTTCATAGAAATATATAAATACAAATGAAAGAAGGAAATTCAATTATAGTGTGCTGATACCATGAATTATGGTGTACATCAATGAGACTGCTTAAATATTTCTTCACGTTTCCAAAATTTCAATGCAATTTGCAGAAGAAACAGACTTTTTTTTTTTAACTTGTACATTTCTGAAGCCCATTCCTTATATTACTTTAGACATGCAAAACATTTGTCCAATTACCCCAAACAAACTGTTACACAAGGAGGATACTGTACCTGTTTCTCTATTGATCTCTATGTCCTTAAAAGTGTAATGACTACAGCCCTTTCTTATTTTTTCCTTCCTCCCTCAGACAAGAAGTTAGAAACTGGAAAAAATAATTAAATAATTCATTGCTTCAGCTGAAACCATTCACTTTTTGTAACTCCTTTCCATAATTCCCCTTCTTTAAACTGCTGTGATTGTATCAATTTATCTTGACAGGTATCTCTGGGTAGGGTCCCGGCTCTGGGTGAATGTGACAGAGAGCAGTCCTTTGCATACTTAAATTGGGTGGGACTTTCTTAACAGAAGAGGAGATTCTTCTTATTTAATCTTAGAAACTGCTTTGAGCGGACTATCTGGAGCATTTAAAGGCAGTGGAAAGAAATAAAATGTGATATAAGTTATCTAACCTATGTTAGATTACAGCATGTGATGAGATGCTAAAGTCAGGCTCCAGGATGGCTATTGAGCAAATTCTCCTTACAAATATGAAGGACAAGAAATCGGATGGAAACAACCAGTGTGAATTTATGAAAGTTGTCTTGATTGTCCTCTATGGCAAGATGTCTGAGGGAGGGAAAAGTTATCTGTGGTCTCATATGGAGATTAAACATGGTTTGGGTAGATGAACTGAAATGGAAATTGGCTGAACTGCTAAGTTCAATGTGAAAAGTTAAGTTCTATTGCTAAATCATTATTGATGGCTCAGTCCTGGGTTCCATACTATTTAAAGCTTCATTAGCAATCTGAATAATGTAGCTGAAAAGGTGAAGGGTATAGCTTGTTATGTCTGGGGAAGAGAAGATTAGAAGGAGGATCACTTGAGAACTAATTAGATAACAGATCTACTAATTGTTGTATTTAATTACGTAGTTACAGGTAATTGAACTAAAGTTTTCTGATAGGACTGCATTGGGAAGATGAGAGAGAATGAGTTGGAAGTGAGTGATATTCCTATTAAATAATTGTCATGAGGATGTAATCGTGTGCCTAGAAAAGTAGTGCAATCTCCATCCTTGGAAAAAAATCAGAACATGACTGGCTGAGACCCTGAACAATATAATCTAGGTTGGAACAGCTGATGTGTGTTCCTAGTGTATTACGTACTTCTAGTGAGTATTATCCAAGGCCAAGATAAAATTCTTGGAATTTTCTCATAATTCTAGCAGTGATCTATTTCCAGAGAAGTCTTCATTATATCCCACCACAAAATGACAAAAAGGGGTGAAAAGAAATAGAAGATAATCCCAAAATTCCTACCGGCAACAACCATGGTCCTTCTTGTCAGCATTAAAGTGGTGGATTCCTGAACATGAATTTTTGTTGCTACTTGAGTCAGATCCACCAATGTTACCAGCAGAGTCATTCAAAGCTGGAATCTCATTTTCAGAGGTATCATTTCTGTAAGAGATCTAATGCATACCACAGTCTTGCATTCACCTTGTCCTCAAGCAAACCTAAATGAAGGAAGAGAGCTAACCAAAAAAAATCAGTCATCTTGGAAACTTAATTGTTTTGCTTTTTGTACCGTTTGCAGTCAGTTCCTAACGGTGAGGCTCATTTTGTTGTGGAGGTCAAGCTCTTGTTCTCTTACAAAACTTCTCTAAGATAAATGAGGATTATTTATGGCATGGTAGTATATGAGGACAACCTGTTCTCCTATACCTGTTTTTAGGGTCCAGAGCCACTATGGAGTATTTTTTTTTAAAGTACGTCTTTTACTCAAGGATGATTCTGGCTGCCATCTGTTCTGCTTCCTCAGAATCACAAGAAAGATAGCACAAGATGTTAAGACAAGCTTGGTGTCAGCTGAGGGTTGGTTTAAATATGTCATCTGCTAGTTTTTCTGTGAGTGAGAAGCTTCAGTAGATACCAAAGAAAAAAAGCGAATGTTTTCGGGGGAGAGGGAAGGTGTTCTACTGAATGTGAAAAGTTATTCTTTCTTTTCATTCATTTTATTTATTTAAGGTTGTTGTGAATGCACTTTTGGGAGCTATCCCCTCGATCCTGAACGTTTTACTCGTCTGTGTTGTCTTCTGGCTCCTGTTTAACATTGTAGGAGTAAAACTACTTGGACAAAAATTTTGGAAATGCGTGCTTGAGGCAGGAGAGAACATTAAAATTCACAACAAAAGTGACTGTAATAGCTATGGTGGGAAATGGACAAATAGTGATGTAAATTTTGATCATGTTGGGATGGGATACTTGGCTCTTCTCCAAGTGGTAAGTTCTGTAAAAATATACTCAGCTTCAATTTCTTCAAGAAAAGAGCAGCTCAGCCACAGGACACCACTGCACTTGTTTTTCTTGCTGAAAGTGATGATATTTTCTAGCTTAAATAAATATTTTTCATGCCTATAAGCTGCTGAGTTCCTGATAAAGTACACTCTTACATATGCAACTTTGTTTCATGGCTTTTTGATTTTTATTGAAGTTTTGATAAATATACCAAGCCTGAAATGTTCGTGGATTTAAAGTACTCATATTATCTAGAGTAAAAATTAGTCCTGTGTTGGGGAACAGAGAAACAGCTCAATGCAGTTTGTTTGTATTTCTGATATTATGTAAGTCATGAAGTGTCTGGATGCTAACTTACTGATCTTAGTACCACAAGAACATGATGGAAACACCTTTTGAAGTGCTTCCTCTCCCCGTGTTCTATCTAGGTGTTCTTTGCCCTGCATCCTCAAAGCCTTCTAGAATCCTGCAGAAATGCTAAAACTGATGTTTGTCTTAGAATTTATTTTCTGTCTTTTAGGATATACTTTCTAGTTGAACGTAAACTTTTATTGTTTTCCAAGAAATACAGAATTTACAAAAAAGCTTAAAAAAATTAATAATAAAAGAGATTTAGCAGGGTTCACACCTTTTTTTTTTTTAATTTGTTTCTCTTTACTAATTAAATAGATCATTAGAACATTTTTTTGTAGCACACTGCTCACTTTTCTTCAACTGTAAACACATTTATGTTAGCTCTACCTCATCTTTTATTTTAATTTTAATTTTTTTATTTACTTTTAATGAGAATAAACTCAGTGATGTAATTATTTTCAGGCAACTTTTAAAGGCTGGATGGACATCATGTATGCAGCAGTGGATGCACGTGAGGTAGGTCACTTCTTCCAGCTTTATTTGCATTATCAAATGAGAAATACATTCAGATTAGTGCTTTACACAATGCAGTGAAACAGAAGTCCTTGGAATACCAGATACCTGGAACTTAGATTTCTTAGAGAGAAAATGGGTTGAAATAGAGTGATGCTGCACAAGAGGTTGCAAGTTTTATACAAGTCTTTTTTTAGGAACAGAGTTGAGGAGATCTTAGAGGGATTATGCCTTTGAAGTAAATTTTCCTTCATGTTTAGCAGGTATTTCTGAAGGCTTGTTCCCTATGTTAGATATTCTTACTATTCCCCATTTCTATGTGCTGTTTCTTACTCTCATTAGTACAGTATGTACTTTTACATATTTAATTTCATTTGCTATTTCCATTTTTGTTCAAGTACCAGTCATGAAGTAGCTGCTAATTAAAACTAAGATCCTTGCTTGAACAGTTGATCATAGCAAGCTAGCAGTTTAAATTGCTGTTTGTCTGGGATAGTGTTCAAGAGTTGGTAACTCCACCAAAATGTTTCAGCCTGAGTTGTTTTTCTGATTCAGACATTTGCAGTATCCCTTCTGATTGGAAATTATTATCGATTACTTAAGTAATTTGCTAAAGCTAGATTTGGCATCTTCCTTTACAGAGAGCTACAAGACAGAACAAGACTGTTGTTCCACATATAAATGTTTAAATATGAAAAAATAATGTATTCTTCCTTACAATAAAAAAAAAAAAAAAGTTTGGAAATAACAAAGCTGTTACTATCTAATTTTTACTAATATTTTTTCTTTTCTTTTTTTTTTTTTTTTTTGTAACAGGTAGATCAAGAGCCAGAATTTGAGGCATTCTTACCTATGTATTTTTACTTTGTGATTTTCATTATTTTTGGATCTTTCTTCATGCTGAATCTCTTCATTGGAGTGGTTATCAGCAACTTTAACCAACAAAGGAAAAAGATAAGTACTGTATGAAATAATTCATGGTGTTTTGTAATCCCAATTTGATTGGGTCTGTGCCAGTTTGGCATGTAGATATATACAATTTTCATTTAACTGTTTATAGAGATCTAAGGCTTAGTGAATAAAAGGCTTGGTGGCCTTTTATAATGGAGTTACATCATCAGAGGATGAAGAAAGAGAAACTGATGTAATCTACCTGGACTTGTGCAAAGCATTTGATACTGTCCTGTATGACACCCAGGTCACCAAATTGCAGAAAAAATGGATTTGATGGATGGACCACTCATTAGATAAGGAATTGGGTGGATGGCTGCACTCAGACTTGTGGTCAATGGCTCAGTTTCCAAGTGGAGACTGGTGACGAGTGGCATTCCTCAGGGATCAGTGTCGGGACTGGTGTTATTTAACATCTTTGTAGGTGACATGGACAGTGGGATCAAGTGAATCCTCAGCAAGTTTGCAGATGACACCAAGATGAGTGGTACAGTTGACACGCTACAGGGAAGAGGTGCTATCCAGAGGGACCTGGACAGCACCTTGAAAGGTGGGCCTGTGTTAACCTCAGCTGGGGCTGGGGCTCTTCAGCTGGAGAAGAAGAGGCTCCAAGGAGACTTCATAGAGGCCTTCAAGTACCTGAAGGGGGCCTACAGAAAAGCTGGGAAGGGTCTTTTTTATAAGGGCATTCAGTGACAGTATGAGGGGAAATAGTTTTAAACTGGAAGAGGATAGGTTTAGACTAGATATCAGGAAGACATTCATTACTGTGTTGGTGGTGAGACACTGAACAGGTTGCCCAATGAAGTTGTGTCCCTTCCCTGGAAGCATTCAAGGCCAGACTGGATGGGGGTGTGAGCAATCTTCTAGAGGGAATTGTCCCTGCCTATACCTGGGGCGTTGAAACTAGATGATCTTAAATGCCCCTTCCAACCCAAATCATTCTATGATTATGCTTTAAAGATTTTCTGTTTACAACAGAACAACTCCTTTTGCTGAGTGGAAACACCTAACAAACATGGTAAGGATGATTAAACCCCATAACTGCTGATGGGAGAAGTGGCAGCTGTTTTCCTGATGAAGAAACTTGAAAAGGCCTTGTTAATCAGAACTTTTTCTAAAAGTAGCTTCATTAAAAAAAAAAAAAAAATCTACAGTAAATTACTCTACAAATTAATTTATTAAGTTTAAAAAAAGAATTCTGTGGTCAGATGCAAACCCCAGGAAAAAGACAACCATTTAAAGTCTTCTTAAAGCCCTGGAGGACTGCTTCCCCTCCATGTTATTGCTGGATTATCTAAAATTATTATTAAGTCAGAGCTGAAGGAAAAATCTTGAAAGGAAAAACACAGCAAGAGAAGAGCAACAGTTAGCCTTCCCTGATATAAGCTTTAGCATCTGGAACCTTATTTATTATCAAGTTTATTTGTTGATTGAGTTCTCTCCCTGATTCATTTAGGAACTTAATATATCCATAATATTAAGGATAATTGAGTCCATGAATCCGCTGGGGAGTCTTACAATAAAACAAGTAAGCATTTTTGTTGGCAGACTGACAGGAGGTTTGCAGTTTCAAGGTACACATTTGAAAGACAGTCTCCACAGGAGCAATTTCATTATTTCCATAGGCTGAATTTTTCATCGTTTCCACAGGCTGACTTTTACTCCAAGCACCAAAGCACTACTGCCTTAGGTAGAAGATAAAAAGGCACACGAGAAATTTTTTGTCTTTCTGCATCTGGTCAGAGAAAAGATATGTATGAGGAGCAACTGTCCAATTTCACGGTCATAATTTCCTTTTACAACAAAGTACCAGGCATGATCCCAGCTGACAGCAATAATGTTAGTTAAGCAACTGATGAGCCCAAACACTTTTTAGAATTTGATGTGGATTTAACACTTTTTTCTGAGTACATGATATAAGTGGTTTGTTTTTTTTTTTTTCATTTCTCTTTTTTGGGGATTTTCATTGTGATAGATTGTAATGAATTTAAATTGAATTTTCAGAGGTCTTGCTAGAGTGATTAGAAGCTTAAATGCCCTAGGAGGTGTTGTTACACTTTTGTTTTACGAAATGCTAATCATTCAGTGATTCTGTGATGGCTTCTCCTGGATAATTGCTAAGTAATACAGATGGCATAAGCAGTAAATAGAGAAGTACCAGAAATTTGTGGTAAAGAGAATCCTACAGTATTCAGTCTCAAAGTGCTTTATTTTCCTTTTACTTGGTAACTCAGCCCTTCCCAAAAATATAAATGAAAAGCATTTTATTGATGAGTCTTCTGTTATGGTTAAAATATGAAATAGATTCATCAGAACTTCAGAAGGGCTCTCCCAGTTGAGGAATCTAACTCGGGAATACTGACCAGAATTGATTTTCACCAAGCTCTGATCATTTTTTTCAGCACCCCTTTTCAAAGAAAAGATGAAATACTGAAAGAATTTCAGAATTCAGATTTTTTTGTTATTTTTTGTTGTTTGTTCTTAACATAAACTTGCTGGTGTTTATTTAGTTGAGTGCCTAAGCTTCAACTGTGTAACAGTACTCTATCCCTCTACTTAGGTGGAAAAGATCTCTTTTTGACTGAGGAACAGAAAAAGTACTATAATGCCCTAAAAAAACTCGGATCCAAGAAACCCCAAAAACCCATCCCAAGACCATTGGTGAGACCTTTTAAAATGGAGTATGGTAGAAAATGTAAAGATGGTGTCCAGTTTAAATCAAGCATCAGGGCATCTGCATGTAATTTTACAAGTTGGAGCCCATCATCAGCCTACAACTCTGCTTATACTAAAATGTCTGCTTCAATAAGTGTTCCTATGCACAGAGCAGTCACAGACTTTTCCTCTTCTGTAATTTGTTTCTAAGGAAATGCAGTTGCATGATACCTGAGAATACTTGGCCATGTACTGAGTGTTACATTAAAATGCCCAAAGAAATCCCCTAAAATGCTTCTAGCACCTTCTTGTTAATTTTTCACTCTCTTAAATTCCCTTTTGAACCAAAAAAATATTGTTTAATGCTTGAATGTTGCCTGAGTCTTAGAAATAACGTTAATCCGTTCTCTCTCTCCACAGAATGCATTTCAAGGATTTTTTTTTGATATAGTGTCACACAAAGCATTTGACATTACTGTAGTGACTCTCATCTGTCTAAATATGGTTGTGATGATGGCAGAAAGTGACAATGGAAATATCAGGGATGTTCTTAAAAAGATCAACTACTTCTTTGTGGCAGTATTTACTGCGGAATGCGTCATAAAAATAATAGCCTTGAGACATTACTTCTTCACCGTTGGCTGGAACATATTTGATTTTATTGTTGTGGTCCTTTCACTAGTTAGTAAGTATCAACTGCTGCTAAATCAGATGGTGTGTCTTAACATTCAGCCAAATTTCAAAATGAAGTAACAGCTTACATATATCTGATAAATTCCTGGTCTATTTTACAAACCAGATACAAATTGATTCCTTCTAAAATGTTATGTGCTGTTTTCCATTGTATTTTTTTGTGGAGTATTAAAAGAAAAATGGATTGTTTTCTTTCTTCTTTTCCTTCTTTTTTTCCTTTCTTCTTTCCTTCTTTTTCTTCTTTTTTCTTTTGAAAGTATGAGTTTTATTGAGTAATTACCAGAATAGCATTTTAATGAAGCAGCATCTTTTCTAAGCTGTTGTACTTAAGTTGCAGTAGTCTTAATGTTTTTCTACTTTTGATCGGTAAGTAATCCAAGTAGCCATCATTTTCTCCGTAAAAGTAATTTGGGGTTAAAAATTCATTTGTATGAAAAAATGGGAGACTTTTATTTCCAGGACTTTCCTTTGAGAAGCCAGATCATGAGAACTAGTGAGAAAAGCTTAGAAGAATTGAATAGCTTAACACCATTCTTTGTCTGCATTACTGCCTGTGGCTGTGGAAGCTCCTATCATAACCCTAGCGCAAAGAAGGCGATAGTAAAGAAAAACTGATCTGAAAAACTGTTTTCTGTTTCATCCCTGTTCATGGAAGCTATTCCATGAAATCCAAAAGACTGCTGATTCTTAGGTCATCTGTTTGTAGTCATACTTTACTACTGCTGAAGGTAACGGTAGGATCATTGGAATGAACTGTGATGGAGGATTAATAGTGATAGCAGTTTTCTTTTATTTTCTTTTTCTCTGATCTCTCATCCAAATACCAAGCATTACAGTCAATTACTTTTAACATCTTTTAACATCTGGCTCATGCCAGCAGCAGCAGGAGCAGGTAGGGGATAAGCCCCATAGCTTCCAGCACAGGAGCCAAATGATTTGTAAAGGGTTTTTAAAAATACTAGCATGCTTTATCTCCTGAGCTACAGAAATTTGCGAGAATGCATTTTTCATGTTAAACAGAAAATTGTTAATTCTGCAATATTACAAGGTATTACAATTTATTTTGCTTTTCCTAAGCTCTTTCATAAGCCATTGCAATGTTGGTGATCATGTTTTTTTTCTTGAAAGTGATGTAATATGAAGTGATGAAGCTGATTACTTACCTCACCCAAAGCATAGAATGTAACAAAGTGACCGTAAGTATAGAAATGTCATTGGTATGTCCTGAAAATATTTTCTTTTTCCTTTCAAAGGTATTGCACTTGCTGAAGTCTTTTCAAAGTTCTTCTCTCCTACGCTTCTGAGAATTATTCGTTTGGCACGAATTGGCCGCATCCTGAGATTAGTTAAAAGAGCTAAAGGAATTCGAACTCTTCTTTTTGCTTTATTGATGTCTCTTCCATCTCTGTTCAACATTGGCCTCTTGCTATTTCTGGTTATGTTCATTTATGCTATTGTGGGCATGACAAATTTTGCCTGTCTTGCCTGGGAGGGTGGGATCGATAACCTTTTCAACTTCCAAACTTTTGATAGCAGCATACTCTGTCTCTTCCAAATCACAACATCAGCTGGCTGGGATGGCCTCTTGAGTCCAGTGTTAAAAGAATCCAAAACTTGTGCTCCCAACATAGCAGATAAGAACAGCACTACTTGCAAAAATAAAGTGGTTGGTATTACATTTTTTGTAAGCTATGTCATCATATCCTTTCTTATTGTTGTAAATATGTACATAGCTGTCATTTTAGAGAATTTCAGTGTTGCCACTGAAGAAAGTGCAGATCCTCTTTCTGAGGATGACTTTGATATGTTTTATGAAACCTGGGGGAATTTCGATCCTCAGGCAACACAGTTTATTGAATACTCTGCACTTTCAGACTTTGCAGACGCTCTGGCAGAACCCTTACGCATTCCAAAGCCAAATACAATTCAGCTCATATCCATGGACCTCCCAATGGTGAGTGGAGATAAGATTCACTGCTTGGATATCTTGCTTGCCTTCACTAAAAGGGTTTTAGGAGAATCTGGGAATTTTGAGGGTCTTGAATTACACATGGAAGAAAAATTTATGGCTGCCAATCCATCTAAGGTTCCCTACAAGCCAATTACTACTACACTTAAAAGAAAGCAAGAGGAGGTGTCAGCGCTTGTTATTCAGAGGGCCTTCAGGAGGCATTTGCTGCAACGTTCTCTGAAACATCAGCCTTTCTTACACTGTCGTAGACGTTATAACAGTGCAGTCTGCGCCGATGAGATACATGAGAAAGATGGTCTGATTGCATCAATGCTGAGTGAAAATTACGGGAGGAAGCTAGATAAATCACAAACTACATCTTCCATCTCCCTCCCGTTATTTTACGATGGTATTGCTGGAACAGATACTAATAAGGTGGGCACATAGTTTGTCCCAAGCTGCAACATTTGTGATAAAACTGATGATAGCTGTGCTTTGGCAAAGAAAACTTTTTGCTCCCAGAGCATGATATTCTAAATGTAAAGAGATTATAATATCTATTAAGTATTGTAATTATTCTGTTTTGCAAATGCTCCTTAAATAAGATTGGTGATAAAAATTAGATGAAACTCAAACTATGGATTTTTTTTTTTTTTTTAATCAGCTGCTGGAGCTCCTGAGTTAATTTTTACTTCTGTCATTTTTTTCTTTTTTATTCCTTCATATTTCTGGTTTTATGGAAAAAATCTGTACAAGATGAGCTGTAATGTGATCAGCAGGCACACAGGGCTGTAGAACAATGTGCATCTCCTCAGAGAGAATGCCTGGATTGAAAGCTTGCTTGTTGTAACAAAATGAAATAATTACTGCATTATCTGTGAAGGCACTCATTCAGGATGCTTAAATATAATCATCCACTAATTTGTAGGTTGTCTGAGACCATCTTCCTCCTGGTTCCTTTGGGAGTATTTACACTGAAGGATTCTTGAGATGTCTTTACACGTGCAACTAAGTGGATTTAGCAAATGATCCTCCAATGGCTGTGCTTGAAAGTTTTATGTAATGTGTTCTTTGTATCATTCAATACAGGAAAACTGGTGATGACAATGTTTGAAAAATCAAAGGGGATTGTATAAGAGCCATTGTTTCATGAAAATCTTAAAAATTACTGTACCTAAAGTACCTAAGTATAAATACTTACTGGCTCTGAAAAAAAAAAAAAAACCCAAATAGAAAATGTGTGGATGGGTTTGTATTAACATTACTTTTACTGTTTTTTATCAGTTTAGTTCCATCAGGTGAACTGATACAGTTGTCTCAGAACTGCTGATGAACCATGGCTAATTAATAAAGAGCTCAGATGCTTACATAGTTTTGTCTGTTTTGTAAGAGGTGTCTTATCTTTCAGTTTTGGTTTATTACATGACACAATCTGCTGTTAGAGAGTGCAACCACAGCAGGGGCTTGGAGCTTGATGATCTTTAAGGTGCCTTCCAACCTAAGCCATTGTATTGTTTTATGAAATAGAACTGTCCAACAGGACAAAAAAAAACCAAAAAACCTCTGAATGTTTTACTCATTATCAAATCAAAAAAGATTAACACTTTTAGCCCATCTATCAGGTAATTACTCAATTTTTACAGCTATTTCCTGTACTAAATACAATTAAAACATGAAAAATAAAGTCAAATCTAAGCATAGGATAAGTAGAAGCACATCAAAGCTGAGAGCTAAGTTTAGGATTGAACTGCATTACTTCCAGAGCAGCTTACATTTAGGAGAAAAAAAAAAAAATGACCTTGCAAACCTTTTGGGATAACTCAGAGATTTGTGTGCATGGACAGAGTGGCTGTGCTTGGCATCATTCCTGAGCACCACAGGTTGCTTTTGTGCAGGCAATGCACAGCGAGTGATGCTTTGCAGGCAAAACTACTTCTGTGAGCTGCCTTGAGTTGTCAGCTCGTGTTCGACAACGAGGTGCCGTTAGATGGCAGCGTTTACTGTGCTTTAGAAGATGGCCAATCAAGCGAAGCAGATGGCAAACTTCCACGTGGAACTATTAAATAAATTGTAAGTTACTTCGAAAATAATGTCACAGTTCTCTGTTTTTCTGCACTGGGCTCTCAAGCTGTAGCCACGGTTCTCAGTAGGGGCTCTTTTTTGCTGGCTGTGAACCGGATTTCACATATGACAGCTTGACGGATCTTCGTTATTGTGAAAAACTGCCTCCTGCAAGCAGCCATCCTCCTACAGCGCTGCATCTTCCAGGCGCTGGTTGTGAGCGCGTCTCTACTCACCGCAGTGGGAAACGTTTGTTAGGCAGGGGTGAGAGTGCTGTGCTCTTGTGTGCTGGAATAGAAAAGAAGACTGGGACAGGTACGTGAAAGAGTTTTAGACAACATGTTACAAGATGCCAAGTTTTTTCTTGCATCAGATTTTTACAGTTCAAGGTTACGTTGAGTGAAACAGCAGGTGCTGTGTCGTAGGAATTGGAAACACTGGAGAGATGAAGGCCTTCATTTTCATTGCTGGGACTATTCAGCTGGCATATGCACATCCTTGGGGATTATTTCACCTCAGAACCATAAAAAAAGGGTTTATGCACAGATCAGGATTGAGAGATCTGTTGTGTTATGCAGGAGGAACTGTACTTATTACCATTGTTCTTAACTACCGCCAAGTAATAGCAAGTCTGATTTGGGTCAGCAGACTTTACAGGCTTACCTTCCAAAAGCTCTTTCACCTGCCAAGGTAAAAGGTCTGTCTGTTGTTTCAGAGCTGAGAAATAAAATAGGGCTGGTGCATGCAGAGCTGCTCATCCCTTTTGCTCCTCAGAATACGGACATGACTTCTGCATGAACACTTCTGTGTGTATACATGGTATCTTATCACATCTGGATGCAGGGGATGGCTTCTTCAGTCATTGCTAGGGTTGTAGAAGGCTTTTCAGTTTTAATAACCCACCAGTTAATTCCCAAATTCATACTTACTGATATTTTTTGTTGCATTATTAAATAAAAGAAAAAGAAAATCATGGCGTACTTTGCCTCCCATCAATACCAAAAATGTTGTAGAATCTTAATAGGAAATTAACAATGGAGTATCAATAATCCCATTAGCTGGTTCACTTAGCACAGTGTCTCATCCCAGATGCATAGTAAGGAAATGTCCCATATTCTGATGACTGAAGGAATCGCAGCATGATGACCCTTCCCCTTTGGTATCCTGAAGTATTGTCATTTCTAGCAAAAGGATATTCTGAAATGATAGCTTAGAAGCATCCTTTATGCCTTCCCTGTTCAAAATGTATGTATCATGCAACAGCAGACTTTAGTTCCAGAGATGGAACCTATATCATAAAAAAACAATTGGGAGCAATGTCTCCATCAGTATCAGGTGTGCATTCCTACAAAACACAGAACTGTTCCTAGCAAATTGTTTGATTCCTTCTACATTTGGAAGGCAAAATAGCCAATAAATCTGTTGCTTTGAACAAAAGGAAACTTTCATCCTGATTCTCAATCCAACAGTACAACGTCCCAAGCTTTGCTTTAAAGAGGCAGATATTCCTGCTGTTTAACTCAGATATTTACAAATTCAAACCCAGCATTTCAGTGCTCTGCTACCAAGAAGTTGTTACAGATGATTAGGAATCAAATTCCACGTCTTTTAAAAATTAATGCAGCTCAGTTCTGGGGGGTTCCTCAACATAAGAGACATTAGAGTAAGTCCAGGACTAACAAGTTGGTGAAGCACATAACCATAAAGAGAGGCTGAAAGACTGTTTTATTTAGTCTTAAGGCGAAGAGGTGAAAGGATGGCTTTTAGTTTTGCCTTCAGCTTCCCAAAAGGTGATTATAGGGATGAGAGAGTCTCTGTGGGGTGCACATAGATACATCCAAGAGGCACTTTAACAAGCAAGTTCTGATTAGATATTAGAAAAAAAACCAAAAATCTGCAGTGTGGGTGGGTCAACATTGAAACAGATCACCCAAAGAGGTGGGATTTCTGTCTGTGGAGAAATTCAGGATGCAACCAGACAGGACACTGAGCAACTTGATTTAATTCCAAAGTTGGATCTGGATTGGCCTTGGGTTGGGTTAGATGAAATTTGGATTGCTCTATGACTCCATGACAGTGGCCATATCCTTTTCAAATGTAATTGTTACAGGCACACGGGTCTTACCCTCCTTATTCAACATTTGTATTGCACAGGGGTCTGAGTAAAACCAGTCAGCAAGATTTTGGATGTGCACCTCTAGGTCCTCTGTACAATAGATTGATTAGAGCAATTAGAGAGAAAATTAAGAGAAGACTTCTTATCTATCTACCTCCAATGGTAAGATGCTTCTGTAACTCCTACAATGTCGTGTTAGATTTCTGAGAGTTTCCTCAGTAACCCCATCCATTATAAATATTTGGCTGGGGACATTGAGCAGCATCAGAGCAGAGTTTGGTGGCAGGAGTTTAGGCTCTTTGCTCTGCAAATTCCAGAGAAAATATGTGAAGGCATCAACTTAGTAAGTGGTTTTATTGATTTGCAGGGAGGTTTGAAAGAGCAATAGAGATGTTTTGGCAACACCTCAGGAAATATAGCTGTTTGGGCAAATCTGTTACACTCATCTGCTTTCATAGTTCTGTAGAGCTAAGGTAAGACAAGCCAAGCTGATTTTGGTAACAGTTATTTCTTTAATACAAAGCTGTTCTGTGCAGATTAAGGATCTCTGCAGGATCCAAGGGAATGGCCTTGTAAAGGAGCAAAGGTCATTGCTAGGTTAGATTTACCAGAAAAGCTGTCCTATTTTCCTGCCCAAACATTACATGTGATTTGTCCCCACAGGTATATTAAAGTACTCAAGAAAAATAAAATTACAGCATTTTTCAATGTCTGCATCTTTCTTCAAATGAAGATAATAGAACAGAGATAGTATGTTAGTAGTGTACCTGCTATGCTACAACTCTTAGCATTCTCTGTAGAACTTACCAAGAAGGATTTCATACCACTACTCCAAATATCTACTTTTTTTTTTTTGGCTATGGCTGGAAGTATCAGTTACTATAATAGCACAGACATAAAGAGGCAAATAAAATGGAAAGTCATTCCTTTGTTCCTCATTTGCTACATCCCTTGCTATTCTTACTAGAGGAACTTGTAGTTGTTACAGCCAGTAACAACTTGTCTATGAGAACAAATTCCTCACTGTCTGTACTCAAAAATTCCCACGAACACTTCCAGCTGCTGCTTCACCTTCTACTTCTGAACAACATTTAGAGAAAATTTATCCCACTTTTCAGTGAAACGACAGTAAATTCTATTCCAAATCATACCAATGGGACCCCACCAGAGCTGCTTTAGAGAACGACATTTAGTTCCTCCCTATACTTATGTATGGCCCATTAGGCTGACGTTTTGTTTAGTATAAAACTTGTACTTATGTCCATTATGCCTACTTTGCTGATCATATTCTCAGCTTCCTACTGTATATTATTTTGTCCACCATCTGTGCAAATGGCAGAATATGCTGTGGTTGAGAGAACATCACATATAATGGGTAACAGCTGAGGTCTCTCACTGTCCCCTGAGTAGGGTCCTTATCCCTTCACAAACAGCTGCACCTCATCTTAGGTATAATAGATGGGTTTTCTGTTTTGTTTTGTTTTTTTTTGTTTCGTTTTGTTTGTTGCTGTTGTTTGTTTGTTTGTTTGTTTGTTTAATGAGAACATATCTCTGTGTTATCTGTGTTATTCTGTTTCCTTATGCCATATTGTTTCATCACATTCATGGTGATATGCATGAATATACCCAGCTGCCAAAAAAGAATCTTATTGCTCCTTACATTAATATTGCCCATTTCATTTTTTTACATTTACTCTGCATTCAGTCCAGAGAAAAGGCATTTGCTTCCTATGTGACTGACCAGGAATCCTGTACCATGGAAGAAGGCTGAATGGAGATGGGAGAAGTGCAACCTGCCCTCAAAGAGAATAATGAAGAATGTCACTGATCGCAATGGTTGCTAAGAAAGCTGACTTTATCTCAACACAAAGGAGACCAGAGGGTTGCCTTCACTTTAGCTGGGCTTCTGTGTCAGTTGAGTGGTGTAAATATTTCACCACGAGTTCTTTAACAAAGCGTATCTCTGGAGTTACCAAACCAGCATAGGTGGTGAGTGGAAGAAATGTGCTCAAACTGATTTCAACCCACACAGTACTGTGTCCAGATGTGGAGTCCTCAGTACTGGAGAGATCTGGACCTGCTGGAGTATGTTGAGAGGAGAGACATGAAAATGATCTAAGAGAAGGAAAACCTCTCCTGCAAGGACAGACTGAGAGATCTGGGGCTGTGCAGCAAAAGCTCTGGGGAGAACTGAGAGCAGCCTTTCAGTACTGAAAGGGGCTGTAAGAACAGAGGGTCTGTTGTGATAGAACAAGGGGAAATGGTTTCAATCTAAAAGAGTGGAGGTTGAGATTGGATATAAGGAAGAGGTGGTTTGCAGTAGGGAAGGTGAGGCACTGGCACAGGTTGCCCAGAGATGTGGTGGTGCCCCAACCCTGGAGACACTCAAGGTCAGGCTGGATGGGGCTCTGAGCACCTGATGGAGCTGTGGGTGACCCTGTTCACTGCAGGGGAATTAGACTAGATGGACTAGTCCCTTCCAAATCAAATTTTTCTATGATTCTACGATTCTATATTCCTTCCTGGAGAATGAGAATGCCCAGTGTCATGATAAAGGCATGATTATGGGTTATAGAGACAGTGACAACAGCCATCTCCATTTAAGGCTGTAAATTTTATATGTTTATCTATGTATACAGAAGCAGGTATTTTAATTGCCGAGCAATTAAATTAACTTCATAATGTTTTATAGCATGTCATGAATAATATATAAGAAATAAAGTGAATCAAACCCCATATTTCCTGGTTTGGTGATGTTGATGGATCTGAATACTACATCCAGCTGTAGTAGAGGATAAAACAATGGGCAGTGGTGATCAATGAGGGGAGGCCTCGTGGTGACCCAGAGGAATGGAGGGGCAGCACTCAGCTCTGCTCTTCTTGTGGGTCCCTTCCAACTCAGGATACTCTATAACTATGATTCTAAGCCATTTTCTCACAAGACACTTTGCCTTTCTGAGACTGATTCAGTAAACTTGCTCCTCTACGTAACCAACTGGTGCTCCATCCTTCCTGTAAGGCTTTTTTCTTATTCTGCCTTTCTGTGGCATTGAAGAGCAAAGATATTTACTCGCTTTAGAATGTTGCTGGCCTCTGGCCCATGCCAGTGCTACTAAATGCAAATTCAATTCCCAAGTCCTCTACCACAGCAAAGAGGAAAGTTTTTTGCTGGCTTCAAACTCAAGGAACAGTAGATTCCCAGAAATCTTAAAAGATCTGCCCTTCCCAAACACTCAGTGATCTGTGGGATCTGTACCCCAGTTAATAAACAAAGACTGTCCTACCATTTTTGCTGTTCCAGGCACACCACTTGTGTGTTCCCATAAAGCCCAAGAGTCTCTGAAAATTTGGGATGAAATCAAACCAAGTTACCAGCACTATCCTTCTAGCTTCTGCTTTGTTTTTAAGCCAATGAGTGCATATGGGGCAAACCCACAGAAATGAGTGCTTTCCATGTAACAAAGTAATGATTCCTATACAGTCTTTTTCTTGCAGGGTAGGAAAATATCAGACCTTTAATGCCTTAAAAAGTAATCTTTACCCAATGCACCAGTTTTGCCCTTGATGACTCTGCTTACCAAAAAAAAACCTGCAAAAAAACCAATACAGTTTCTGTATCTGAATGAGATGCTGTATGACAGTGGTAGAGAAATACACACACTTATTTCCTCTTCACTTTCTCCAAATGTTTTGCAGGAAGCTGAAAGTTAAAGAAGTTATTATTAAAATATGAAAATTGGATCACAATCTAAAAATCTTGTCCTGTGCATGTTGTATGTCTGGTATCTGTTTGTGTTGTTGTATGTAAATGTTTGTATTATCGTATGTAAACAAAAACAACAAGGTTTGTAAAATAATGTAAACATGTGATTCCACTTACAGGGCATTTATTTTACCTTAGGAAAAAAAAAAATCTATGCACTTATACATGCAAAGACATTTGTGGATTTTTAATGTTACAACAGCTGCCAGAAGACAGATTGTCTGAATTTTCCCTTCTGGAGGATAATGAAGCTCAACAGAAGTATGAGGGTGACACACAGGTGAGACGTTAATGTTGTTTCAGATTATTACTACCTCTGGCCTTTATGTGATTCTGACACAAAACCAGCTGTGGCTGACGGAGCGCGGATGCTTGGAACAAAACAGGAAGAGTCCTTTTGACCTTCCAGTCGTGTCTTCCTGTTTCCACAAGTTCCAAGCTCTTGTTTTAGCTGTAAAAGACAAGGGTGAGATGAATGTTGAAACAAATCCTAGATACTTTCTATTCTGTTTGTTGATTTTGATAGACCTTTAAAGCGTGTTTTCGGAAAGGCAATTTCAGCCACTTCTCCTAGCAGAGCCCAATTATGCATTGGCTGAAGCTCACTGCATCTATCAAAGTGTCACAGATGCTTTCATGTAGGCAATATATTGCTTTGTTAGGCCCAGGAGAGGGGAAAAATGAGGCACCCCGGAGTCTTCTCCTTAAGTAGGTGTTGAGCAAATTAGCCCCGTTACAATTCAGCATGCATTAGTCCATTAAAGAGCTGGAGGAAGATTCCTTTGTGTAAATGACCAAATGGCTTCACTGCATATTTGTATTAGTCATTTCCTGTTATTCTTTGAAGAAAGTTCGTGATACCTGATATTTAGAAGACCTTAATTTCCATGAGTGTAACTTTAAAAAAGAATTTAATGAAGGAAAACATTCCCATATATTTAAAGAGGTAATTAATTTCTTTTAATATCATCAAATTAAATTACTTTTTGGCTCAAAGAACATGATAATTTCTCAATTTGCAAATACTCATGGAGTTATCTTATGGTTAATGTTGCTCCTAGGGTACAATGCTTCTCTTCCTTTGCCAGAGCATTTCTACTGCTGTTCCCAGATCAATGGTAGACCACATCAAAGAACAGGAATTTGTGTCCTCTGTCAGAGGACTTGGACATCGCACCTGGATTACGCATGCTCAACACAAATCAGCAGGATTGACCACAGGAAATGCTGCATTTCAAATAAAAAGATGAAATACTTGGCATAGCAAATTCAGTGGTCCAGAAGGGGAAAAGACCTTTCTCATGGGTGGTTAACATAGTCAGTAAATAAGAAGGACCCAGAGGAGTCCACAACGATGCTCAGGGGCCACTCAGAGGACCTCTCCTATGAAGATAGGCTGAGAGCTCGATTTATTCATCCTGGGGAAGAGAAGGCTGCAGGGCGTCCTCATTGTGGCCTTCCAGTTCTCAAAGGGGCCTACAGAAGAGATGGGGAGGGGCTTCATCAGGGAGTGTAGTGATGGGATGAGTGGTAACAGCTTCAAACTAAAGGAAGATAGATTTCAGTTAGGCATTAGGAAGAAATTCCTTACTCCAGATGTGCTGAGGCCTTGGCCCTTCTGCCCAGAGCTGTGGGTGCCCATTCCTAGAGGTGCTCAAGGCCAGGCTGGATGGAGCCTTGGGCAGCCTGAGTTGGTGGGTATCTAAATATACAAATAATCCAACTGCAAAATGAAAAGTTTTTGTTTCACCATGTTCAATGTGCAGCCATACCCTATGGAGTGGAGAGCAGTTCGTTGTGCTGCCGAATTAAATGCTAAAGCTGAAGTTATGCACCCATAAAGCCTTGTGTGACATAATCTCACATCATCTTGTAGTAACTGGTGCTACTGTAGAGCAATACTCATAGCCTGACTCAAGTGGCAGCAGTGAAGAGAGACAGAAATGTTTCTCCCTATTGATGAATTAGGAAATAGCATACCACCTTGGAGAACCCACATTAAATCAGAGCTCTTCAGTGGTTGGAAAGATCTATGATAGTGGTTTGATGCCTTGACTGTGAAGTTCTCCTCTCCTCACACTCTCTTGTTCCATCAGAAGTTTAAAGATCAACTGAAAATGTTTAAAAAATGAGTAAAAAAAATTGTATGCTCAATTCTCTTTGACCACAGACTACCAGAGCCCAACGTGGTCATCATCGAGCAGGAAACTGCAAATTAAGAGGCAGAGATACTGAAGAAAGACCTCAAAGAAACATGTAATATGTGCAGAATTTAGTTATTAAGATAACAAAGGGAAAGCTGCTGGAGATTTCCCAGTTTAGATTTGCTCTCACAAGTACTTTGAAGGATCACAGACCTCTGTATTTCCAAACAGTATTTAACAGATTTTTTTTTTTTTTCCACATATACGAATCTGATGAATAATACAGGCTCTAAATCACCACAGTCAGCCAAATGGATGCTTTAGTTGATCATCTTATTATGTATTAATTAGCTTATCCGCTTGTTCTCTGTGTGTAGATCCTCAAAATTGGTTACTCCTGAAGGATTGCTCTTACCAGCCTGGACCTACATTTCAGGGTCCAATATCTTGATGTAATTCTAAGCTGCTTCTGATTTATGTCAGATAATAAGATTTTTGCATTTATCACAAAAAGTAGAAACGTAAAGGATAGAAAAGTTTCTTAAAGAGTAAATATCCAGTATCTGATAGAGATAGGGAAATATCTAGACATATTTAATGCTGTCTGATGAAATAGTGTTAGTAATGTTCATTTTCTAAGTTGATTTACTTCCCTACTCTAATTCTCTTAGTACTGTTCCTGATAGACCACTGAGGAGAGAGAAAAGAGCAGTGCACAGTTTTCCATTCCAGTAGATGATAAGCAAATTTTCCTGATTGAAATGTGCATTGGACCATTTAAAAAGCTGAAGATTACTGTATGTAACAATGATTTTAATACATACTTACAAAGAAAGCAATTTCCTGTTACTCTGTAATACCAATTATCCATTCAAAAGAGGCTGAATTTTACATCACCATGATTTTTTTTCATTTAATTTCATTCTCTGATAAAAGGAAATGAGATTCCTTTATACTAGGTCTTTATTTTGACAAAGATGGCAATTAACTACTTTATACCATTTAGGCTTCACTGTTATGTGGATCAGAAAATGGCTTCAGCTATTCTTTTAAAATAAAACAGCAATGTAATATATTATAACAGCTATTCTAATCTCTATGCAGTAAAAACCATCATAAATCACTAACAGCTCTCTGCAGCACCATTTTCCTGGGTTTCAGACTGGTCTGTGAATACTTAGCCCATAAGCTGCGATTTATGAGGAATTCTCCTCTTGACTACAAACTTTTGGTCTTCATTGGACATGTTATAAAATGGTGCTGAGAAGGTTCCCGTGGTGTGAGGTCATGGGGACACTGTACAGATGCGCGTGTCTCCTGGACATTGGTGTGATTTGGGGGCTACCTTCCATAGCAGAGTCACGATAGCAGAGTCACGATAGCAGAGTCAACGACACATCCTCTCAAATGAAAATTTGCCAACACAAATCTCATCCTGGTGATATCTTTACAGGAAAAAGCAAGCATAAGATGGGTGATTTCGTCCTTGGTTTGTCTGTGTAAAATCGTATCTGTTGTAGATGAAATTATCGTACTGAAACAGTGAGCTCACAGAAGTTGCAAAACAAATTTTTTTCCAGTCTCTGTTAGCATTAGGAACCACAATACTTACAACTGAGAAACTGTTATTCGTTATTCAGATGTGGCACTGAGGGATGGTCAGTGGGCATGGTGGGATGGGTTGGTGGTTGGACTTGGTGATCTTAGAAGTCTTTTCCAGCCTTGACGATTCTCAGATCCTATGGTTCTATTTTATTTATAGCAAAGCTGCCCCAAATCTGTGAGGCTTTACTTTATTAACGGCTGTATAATTTCACATGGAACAGCTGAAAGCTGTCAGAGAATTTTAACAGACAATATTGCTAGCAGCAGTGAAGGAAAGCATCACAACACAGACGTTTTCATTTCCCAGATGAAGGCACAGTCGCTGCTAACACTTTCTATTTGGGTTTCATGTCTCTTCCCCAGCAACGCACAGTTGAACCAGTTCTGATTGACACATCTTTATTAAATGATAAACTATGTTTATGCCACGTCCTTAAGGGAGAATGACAGTGAAATGGGAAAAGAATTTATAGTTAACTTTTCCAGATCATATCTAACTTCTCAGAGAGGACCAGCGATTAATCTTTGCTACATTCAGTGATGTGATATTTCAGAAATACATGCAAAAATGTTTACACTTGTGCAACTCATCTGCTTTCTCCCAATTAAAGCTGTCATTGTAGTTGTTATTGTGTCCCTGTTACCATAGCAATGAAAGCTACGTAAATAGCTGGGTAGATGCTGACTGATTGCTGCACCTGATATGTAATTTTTCACAATCTACCTTCCATTCATTATTTCCTAAATTGCTATAAAATAGCATAATTTATTATAACAGGTACATATGTGCACACATACCAATTACAGGATCGTCAGGAAACACACAGAACGAAGCTGATGGTTATGCTAAGGAGAACAAAGAAATAAAATTCCATTGTACTATTTTTAAGGAACCGTTCCTCACCCTAAAGTTGTTGCTACACTGTGGAAGGTAAAATGGAAGAGACATTTCAATCTCAATTTAAGTTGACTGCTCAGCTTTATTGTAGATTAAACTACTTTAATTTTAATGAATTTCCCTTTCTTCTAATAGCAAACATACATCATGTGAATATGTTTCACTTGTCTTTAAGTTCAAATATCTCTCCATGTATTCATCAATCAAATGTCTGACCACTTAATTAAACCATTCTAGTCTCACTAGCATGCACAAACATTGCTTGGTCATTTAAATACGTCCTGATTTTTTCTCTGTAAGCGCCTTGATATATATGGATAAGTTCCAGATGTTTTCTTTACAAATGAAGAATGCTTTTTGGCTCTTCATTTAGCAAGGCTGACATTTTTTCATGGCAGCGTTCGCATTTTTCCTTTTTCCAATTTCTTTTCCCTGAAGGTTTATTCCCCTCCACCTCCTCAGATTGGCTTGAATTTGCTGAGGTTGGAGGTTCTTCACTTGATGAAGAAGAGGGGACTCGAACTGCCGTGCTGTGAGAACAGTGGGTGAAACCAGGACTTCATTTTGGATGAGGAAGGAAAAGACACTGCCAACGATGCACCAGCTCATCCAGCTGTTAATATGTATTTTTTCCCCACATGTTTAAAGGAGGTGTTACGCTGGCATGACAGGCAGAGGTGCAGAGTGGTCCTCAGCTCACAAAGAGATTCACATGTAGGTGCCATCGTACATCAGCATACATAACCTCAGGATTTAAACTTCCATCATACCCAGTCACTGTTGATGGAGCCAAGACAACAACAACTCTCTCCTTCTAGTAAATGCATGTTTTGTTTGGCTACTGCCATTCAATTTCCTGCATTTTTCTTGATTTGCTGCCCTTCATAAGCTGTTTAGTGAGTGGTGACCCGCAGCCACTTCCCAGAACAGGAGATGTGGGTCACCTGCTTTCCCAACCATGAGGGCAAAACACATCGAATGCTGGAAATGATTCAGTTCTTCCTTGATCATAAGCAGTCAGTGGGCTATGCTAAGTCAGTGTGCATAAGGAACATACACTGAATGCCTTTTCAAAAGTGCCTTTTGAAAATGCCCAGAATATTTTTAATTACTAAGAGCTAAGCTTCTCTCTGATTAAGTCTGGACTGGAACTGAAGACTTATTTGCCCTTCAGGCTTAGCACATGGACTTGGTAAAGTCTGAGAGAAACATGAGATGCAGTTCCTTATTTCTTCACCCAGAGATGATAATAGTTCCTTCCTATGGCTATAAACTTTCCCCTAGAGCAGAGAAGAGTTAATAGGCAGGATGTCACATGTACTATTTGCCTGTTTGTTCAATAAGAAAGTACAAGGTGCAGATGGTTATACAGAAAAAAGGATCTTCACAACTGGCTAAGCCAAGACTCTAACAGCTCATACTTCGGAACTGATGTCAGACGGTTTTAAAAGTGGTTTTATATACATATATATGTATGTATAAATTGTAAAAACATAAAAATAAACAAATTTTGGATGGTTTTATATACGACCAAGTACAAGCAAATAGCTTGCAGGAAACAAGAGAGGGTATGAATGGAACGTGTGTTATGAAGTATGAGATTCATCTGACTGATCAGAACATGCTACTTTTGGTACATAAGCTTACTTCAGAGTCTGGTAGCAGCGACAGTTGTGAAATAGGTGGGTTAATATATCTTTTGCCTGTTTCAATCTGTCATGAGATTTCCTTATCTCATTTGTGGATGGTCTTCCTGATCATTACGTATGTGCTTCATCCTACAGCAATGATCTCACTAAATTTAGAGCCAAACAAAAACTTCTGCCCAAAATGTTGATGTTCTGCCAGTGCATCAAAGTTGGTGACCTGGTGTACCCTCACGACTTTTATCCTGATTTCTCACGTTCCTACAAAGATTTGAAAGAAGATCACTTTGAAGACAGAAGGAGATCAGTGACCAACTCACACTTAATGGAAAATAAAATAGCATGTCTCAGTATATTACAAGGCTGTGTTCTTGGAATAATTCTCTTCCACTTCAACCAAAGGCCAAAACATAGATGGGGCAAACAATTGCTTTATTGGTCCTGATTTTATTTAACACAGGGAAAGAGCTGTACCAAGATCTTCTGAGTCAAAATAGTTCTTACATTTTGAAAGGACTCTCAGAAGTAGAGGCACGGTCTCATATTCCATCTGGAGGTCAGTTTCCTTTCTTTCCTTTGATCCATCCCATTTTGGATATCTAAAATGTTACAGATCCTGAAAGAAAAAAGCATTTTGAAATGAATGTATCAGCCTTGATGTGTCACTTTGGTGTCTAATGCTTATATTTAATCCTTGCACAGACGATGCTTAATGAAAATAAGTCATCTTACCTCCGCCTTAGAACAGAATCACAGAATCATTAAAGTTGGAAAAAATCTCTAAGATCCCCAAGTCCAACCCCAGACCACCCCCACCATGCCCACTGACCACATCCCTCAGTGCCACATCTCCATGGTTCTTGAACGCCTCCAGGGATGGTGACCACCACCTCTGTGGGCAGCCTGTGCCAGTGTCCAGCCATTCTTTTGGAGAAGAAATTACTCCAAATTTTTGCACCGTGTCAATTAACACGGTGCCACAGAATGAGCCCTGTCCCATTTTCCCAGCAGTGCAGTCACAGCCCTGGAGGAGTGGCTCTCCCATCTTATCCAGCAGTGTCTGCAGACGTGGAGGAGCTGCAGGTTTTAGGAGTGTGTGAACTCTCCCAGATTCCTGTCCTACTTCCTATGTATACCAATATATACGTTGCTAATCTGAATCAGGTTTGAGTATTGTACATCTCTACACACACACGTGTGGGTACATGTACACACAGATGCAGTGATGGAACTGTCATCAGCTCTCCTGCCTTCTACCCAGCTTCACTCATAACACATCAATATAAACTGAATATTCTGCATTATTCACCTTCTTAATGCTTGACCAAAGGAAGAACTGAAATACTCAAATACAACACAAAGGCCAATGCCTTAATGAAAGAAATAGTGATGTTGTAGAGCGGATAGCTGCCACTGTGAGACTGAAACGCACATTTGCCCCCACACCTCCCGTTCACTTTGCTCTGCTCCCTCCTGATGATCTGCTTTCTTGTGAAATACAGTCAGAAACCCTGCGATGCAATGCCAGGCTTGGAGCCTCCCCAGCTTTGCTTACTGAGGTTACAGCCTTTCCCATGGGACTGTGTACCATCACATCAGTTGCTCTGATGACTAAATAGATGCCTTCGCTCCATCCTCCTTCCCCTCCCCCAGCACCCCCACATACAAATAACACCCTGATAAAGAGCATTGCCGAGTGGTGAGGGATTGCTGAGAGGGGAAGTGGAGATGATGACTGCAATGGGGAGGATTTTCAACACTCTCTTGTGAGATAACTGGGCTCTGTTCCTCCAGCACCAAAAGAAGTGACTCCTCCTCACACTACATTGGAAAGAACGTAAGTTCTGTGGTTTGCTGCCTTTTGTCTTAGAATGGAAGTGATTTGTGCTAGGGTCTCCTGTAGGATTCCCTCACCTGTTATTAAGGAACTTGAGTAGAAACTTTTTTTTTTTTTTTTTGCATATGATGGTATATAAAAGAAACAGAAAGGCAGCATGTTTGCACAGGCTGTGTGTCTCTGTCCCTATGGTTCTGACCTGTTATTTTATTGGAATATGCTATCTAGGCTCAAAAATAACATACAGAACAGAGCAAGGGCATATAAAGAATAGGCATACAGGTGTGTAGAGCACTTTTATTTCTTTAAGAATGGTAGAGAAATTTTAGTATACAAAGTTTGGGTTCCTGAGTTGTAACGTTTATTTCAAAACAAAGACAGAAAACAATAATTACCTTAGGTTTTAAAAGATTAATTTATCTTATTTATCTTATGCTACTTGTTCTGATACAGTCTAACATTTATTTTTCGTGAATTAATAAAAATGGTTCTTATTTCACATCAATTTGTTTTTAATCAAAGACTTAATTAAATTTCCTTTTTTTTTTTTTTTTTTTGAATGGTTTGGACTATTTGGTGAACACATGGGTGGAGAAAATACACTACTAAGTGAATTTTGTTGGGGAATTGTTAAAGAATGAAACAACCAATATGAGAACACATCCTCGGCTGTTTGCAGGGGAATTGGCAGTAGAGATGAACACCTTTTGGAACTTGCAGAAACGTCAGGAACTCTTTACTTTGATGAAGTGGAAGAGATTAAAAGTTTTGTGTTTGCATTTGAAAGAGCTGCAATAGTTTTTATCTTCTAAGAGTGGCAAAGGCAAGTTCGTTTTACCACAGAGATAACAGCATCATCTAGAGACAGTATTTAAACGGAGTAAAAGCAGTATATTATGCAGAGATGTTCTGTATGGATGATAAGGATGATAGACTATGACAGCTTATATAAAGACCCAACAGAATGAGCCTCTCTGGAGCTTCTAGCTGTGGTTCTACACCGCTCCTTTGTCACAAATTCGTAAGTTTTGATTATTTTGTTCTACTACGTTTTCGTTTTCTTTATGGTTATTTGATTTAACCTGAGAATATTTTCCATTTTCTTTGAAATTACGATTTCTTTCTGTGGAATGAAAAGTGCAAATGGTGAAGTTAATCATGAAGAATGAGGAACTGCCTATTAGACAACATACCTAGTGCAAATACTATGGCCAGAACTGACCTACTGACAGTCAGAGGTTTAAGGCCCTATGTTTGGTAACACACTGTTTGTGTCATTTCTTATGTTCTCTATAAACTGAAGAAATGGTGGACAGTGGACCCAGAGGACGTGGAGTCTCCTCCTTGGAGATGTCCAGGAGCCACCAGGATGTGGGGCTGGGCACTCTGCTCTGGGTGGCCCTGGTGGGGCAGGGTGGGACCTCCTGCTCACCTCAGCCAGTCGGGTGTTCTGTGATATGAATTATAATGGTGACACCATTTGAAACTGCTTATTTCGGTTGCATTAAACCACACTGTGGACACAGGTTTGAAATTAATGCAGTTTTAGCTTAATTAAGTTTCTTTTCTTCCAGAGTCAAGTAATTTCACTAAACTCAAAGCCACTCCCACTGAGTGCTTCATTGCAGAAATCAAGTTAATTTTTAGTAAAATTATCTGCATGAAGCTGCAGCTCTTGTTGTATAGTTGCTCTTAGCTTCCTGTAAATTTTAAGTGGTGTTTAGTTCTCATTCCTTAGGGGTAAAGTGAATTTGAATTCCCTGTTTTCCACAAACCTTGAACATACATGAAGTCTGGAGAGGTTTCAGTCCAACACTGCAAAATACACTGCTAAAAATCACAGCTTGTCCACCTCCCAGCTGCAGCACATGCTCCTTTCCATTGTGCCTTTTGCAGGATCCAGCCTTCCAAATTTTGTGAAATGAATGAAACTGTTTTCCCTCCTTTTCTTTCTCATTTTGCACGTCTGAAAAATGCGAAGCTCACCTTCTTTGGCCACACTTCCTAAATTTGCCTCCACATCACCTTATATTCCTTGTTACGGCACTTCCAAATCAAGACGTATTTCATATCACTCAAGGTTTTTTGCACATAGTAATCAACTTTAGGTAGGATTATTCCTATTCAAATTAGGACAAGGCTGAGTCCTAACTTCCTCCTCCTCTTCCTCTTTTCCTTCTTCTTCTTCTCCTCCTCTTCTCTTTCTTCTCCTCCTCCTTCTCCTTCTTCTTCCTCTTTTTTTTTTTTTTTTTTTTATTGTCCCATCATCTGTGTCCAGCAAGAGGTCAGTTTTCTTACTAGATGAGACTATAATACAGTAGAAGGATCTTTATCTCAGTGCTCCATTCAATAGTCACTACTTAAGGCCAAATGACAACGTCATCTCATTGGACTTGGATACCAGCAAAATTTAATCACAGACATATGCAATTTTATGCATTACATGACTTCTCTGTAGCACAGTTCCAGCCGTGTCATTCATAGTTCTGGGCTGAGGGTTCTTCTTGGGTTCTGATCCACTTCTTAGACTCCTCACAGGTTGGAGAGATGGTCCTGAATCCTAGTGGTGGGCTGTGAAGTTTACCACCAGCCTCTGTTCTCCTGTTACCCCACTATCCATCCCTAGATAGATTCCCAACAGGGAATGTCCTGTTGATGCTTTTCAAACTGCACCACGGTGTTTGGATTTGCTATTGTCATTGCTGACACTCGCAATCTTGTTCCAGCCATTTCTGGACACTTTTTGCACTTCTTGATAAACTACAGGTTGTTTGTACTGTTGGGCTGTTTTCTTGGCATTGTTTCCCAATACCAGTGAAGTTCACAAGCATATACTAGTAACTGTACTGATGAGATCTAATTCATCCTAACTCTTGTTGCAGTGGACTAGCCTATGGTCATTAAAGGCACTTCCACTCTTATCTCTCATGATTCCTGTGGCTGCCATAGCTTCTTAACTTCCTCAGAGCTTGCAACTGGCTATTTGACAATTTGTCAATCGACTGCTCAAGCACTTACAAAAAGTGATCTCTGCACAGATTTAAATTATTTATGATAGCAAAGTAGCTGAAAATTAGTCCAACCTTAATAGGCAAAGGGAAATGTGACTTAACGGTTCACTAATTGCTAAGAAGGCCTGTCCTGTAAGTAGTCATTAAGGAAGCAATGTAATATCAGGCAATGCTAGAATTTTTATGTGTTCACAGTCTGCTGGCAACTAATGATGTTTGCTCAGTCCTGTCAATGACTGCAGAATTACTGATGTTTGGAAGTTTAGCATTTACCCATTGGTTGAAACGGAAGAGCAGGCCTAGGAGATGGGGAAGTAGAATTTATCTCATCTCACACATCTCAGGTAGTCAGTAGCAGTCAGTCAGTGCTGATGCCATGGGATTCAATCACCTGACATACAGGCATCAAAGCAGGCAGTTGGAGAGGTGGTGGAGGTGTTTCAGTCTGATTCTGAGATATCTGCAGTGAGGTGAGACAAATCCCACCCAAAGGGGCATTCTGGGTGGATGCTAACAGCCTTTATCAGGTCTTTATAAATTATTTTGTGTATCTCTAAGCTGTTTGGTACCTTCATTCACTAGTGCTGAGAACTGGGAACTGTGAAATTCCAGAGTGAGAGTGGGGTTTATCTCACATTAAGTTTTATAAGCAACAGAAAAAATCAGGAGAATTTTTAGCCTAAATTTTTGCCTAACCTGAATGTTTACTTATGCTTATCTGTGCCCTCAGATTTGATGATTACAAAGAGGGCATAGAATAGCTAGATCAGCTGTTGCCATCTCCTTTCAGTCTGATGTCACACTGGAGCTCTCAGCCAGCATACCTGCAGAGGGTAAACAAATTTTGGATTTTAGCCTGGTTCAGGTAAAGTGTACTAATGTAAAAGTGGAAAACTAATAAGGATATATGCTATCATTACCCTTGGCAAGCTCAATGGAGCTTCTTGGATGGTATTATTCAGAGCTGGGGCATTTCCAGTTGTCTGCTGTAAATAGCTAGGCAAAATGGGGTGAAGTTGAAGTAGTATTTGTTTGACAAATGTAGAGATGTCTTGGTTGTTGTTGTTTATTTTCATTTACCTTTCAAATTAATGCAATATTTCAAATATGTTTGTTGTTTTGTTATTATTATAGCGTTTCAGGAAGCAAGGAGCATAAGCTGAGACCAAAAGGGGTCTAAATAGATTAAGACAGCCAAGAACAGAAACAGGTTGCTCAAAGAACTTGTGCAGTCCTGGACCTTGGAGATTTCCTTGGATAAAGCCCTTCCCTCATGACTGACCCATCTTTGAGCAGATTTGACTGGAGACTCCCAAGGTGCATTCCAACCTGAATAATTCTGTGATTAAAAAATAATGTGCTGATAAACAAAAGCTATTACATACATGTATAAAAGATCATTAAAAGAATTCCAATTTGGTGTGAATTAATTATTCTCCTTGCAAAATAGAGAAAAGTTTTTGAGGGTAATATGGAACTGTTCTACAGAAGCTTTGAACTGTTGTTAATTAAACATTTCCTTATTCAGTTCTGGAAAGTTTTTATCTTACATACTGGAAATTCAGACCTAGAAAGATGTAGCACAGCCCAAAGCTACCATGGTAACTTCAGGAGATGCAGCTGGCATCTCTTTCCAAGGTGCACACTGATGTTCTTGGCTCTTCATATAATTATTGGGAGTAAAAGCAGCTTGTTCTGTCTAGAGTCCCTAACTGTTCCTCCTCATGTTGGATGTCATTTTCCCTAGATAAGATGCAGAAGAGTAGGAAAGCAGCAATACTGAAGGCAACGATAACATTCTAGCTGCTCCAAGAGGACGAGTCTTTTCACATGTAGCCTTCAAACAATTGTTATTCCAGTTTCTTAAGAGAAGCTTTCTGTGAATGTTAGAAAAGTATTTTTAAGTAAAAGGAACAGTTTTAACAGGTAAGAACTGCAGTCATTCAATCTGAAGAAAGGAGTGTGTAATAATGTAATTCTGGAAGTTGGATTGCATTAATCACCCTGGTCACTGAGATCACAATTGTAATTGTCAATATGTTTTCACATCTTTCCGAAACAGCTCATGAATCCAGGAAATCTAATAATTGGAAGCAACATTTATTTATTAACTGAGGATTGAATTTGAGTGATTGTAATTGCAGGAAAAAGAGAGAAAACGTCTCTGATAATACTCTTGTTTCCTTACCCATCAAAATGAATATTTCTATATTGGAAAAGACACTTGGAAGAAAGGAATTTTAGTTCAGGAAGCTATATGGCTACACATTTGCTCTTTGAAAAAACATTTCATAGGGAGTACCTTTGAAGTCTAAAAAGCCAAATAATCAACAATTTCTTTGGTTCTCTTCTTCAGCTATGTTGATTTCATTCAGAGTGCTCTGATATTCAGTCTGTTGAAGGGTAAGAATGCTTTATTTTAAAGAGGCCTTAAGCTTCACACTGTCCTTAGACGATATACCTCTTGAGAAAAGACCAAAACAATACTTTAATGCTTCATGAGCAAAAATGGATTTACATTAAAACCTTTTACTTTGGTCAAATTGATAAATCATGCTTTGTTCATACACACAATTAAAGTCAGCTGCACTCTGAATGCTATATTCTTTGAGACAAGAGCAACAGAAACTAGGAACGTAGCTTGAATGAACCTGGAAGAGTTTTTTTTGAGATTACTCCAAGTTTAATATTCATTATGTTTTATTCAGGAATGGGAATAGGCTGAGTAGCTCACAATTGCCTGTGAACAAAAAGTTCAATTCATTCTCTCCAAAGCTTGTGGCTGCTATCAGTGCAAGTTCTACTGCTCATGTGTGAAACAGCAAAGGAAAGCATCCATTTCCTTTCCTTAATGGTTGTTCACCTGTGGAGCAATTTGTAAAACACCAGGAGAGAGAATCTCTTGCCTGATTTCCAGCTCTGTCTGAGGCTCTACAGACTCTACCTGTCTCCATGCCTTCTCCAGCCCCCATCCCAGCAGCACTTTGGGTGCTAGGATTTTGTTATGCCTCGGAGTAGTCCTGGAGGAGAACAGTGTGACAATCAAAGGTTATTTTCAGGGATTTGAAAGAAAATTTAATGGAAGAAAGGAGAGAAAACTTAAGAAACCTGCAACAGGACCAGAATTTTAATGGTGAACTTCTGCAATCGAGTAGGCTTTTATGGAAGTACCATGTGGAGGGTTGGTTATGTGTGGATTATTTGGCACAGTGCAGTGTAAAGCAATTATTGTATTCCCTCCGTGCATTGCACAGAAATGGTGTCATTTCATGTATCATTCACAGCTCTCATTATTGACACCGCCAGCATCTAAATTACTGTCAGTATCAACAAAACAAAACTACTTTGGCTTGTCTAAATCTTGAAAGTTTGGGAGTGAGTGGTATAGTTTTCATTTTGCTGAACAACAACAGGCAGCTTCTGGATATTTGTCTTTATTTAAAAAGCCTAAAATAATGAGTATTTTCTCCTGAATGCCTTTTTCCTCTTCCAGAAAGGTTGCTATTTTGTGATAGGAGAAGTAGTTAATTTTTGGATTTGTTATTTTGTATGCTTATTTAAATCGGACAGGTGGGAAGCCTGGAAGAATTAAGAGCATTCACTATGGTTAGTTCATCACTGTCCTTCAGCTGTTTTTGCAGCAATGGTTCCACAGTTTTGAGGACAACTGAAATCACACTGTGTCTGCTGAGAACTGAAATTGTGTTGTGTTGCTGGGGAGTCAGCACACAGGTGGAAAATTATTTATTAGCATTAAAACAAAGCCTCTTGATTCAGACTTGGTGTTTTCCTGTGATGTTCCATGTAGTGGAAAGGAAGGGTACAGGAGCATAGGTTGTAATCTAAATTTTTGAAGATGAGCTCAGACTGCTACTTACATAGTCAATATTGAAGGCTGTGTTGAAGTGAAGGTGGATGGAAAGACTTGGCCATAGTCCCAGAGGTCACAATCAATGGAAAAAAAAAAACCCTGAAGAAATCTCCTTGCAGAGCTCTTAGCACGAGGTCTGGATCCTCCTACAGTTTGTATTATTTTCAGTTTTTTTTCACTGTCAATTTATGTGGACTTCCTGGGCTTTCTTTGAGTTTTTTTGCAGTGTTTTCAAGCTCTCAATTGATCCCTCCAAAAATCAAACTGCTCTGTGAGCTCTTTTATTTCTTAATGGATGGGTTTCTTCATCATATACATCCATTGGCAACTCTTCTTATTGTAAGCGGATTGGAATTTGATGATCCTCGGGGTCCCTTGAACCCAAGTCATTCTATGATTCTGTAATTGCAGCTGTTGTAAACTTTACTTTATCAACTTGATTCATGAAAAAACATAAGATGATTAGATTAGATAATAGATGTGTCTCTAGTAAAGCAAACAAGGCAAAATTAGCCAGAGCCATGAAATCCAAAGGTGTTTTCTGTACTGCCATGCTATAGTCTCCAACAATATACAGGTGAATGGATTTTATCTAGTATCTGATGAAAATTCTTCATGAAACTATGTGAAGTGTTTATCTTACATCATTTAATTGTTCTGACATTTGGGTAGAAAATATCAAGTTTTTATGGATATTTTTCAGATAACTTATTTCTGTCCATGTCAGTCAATGTGTCACAAGTTAAATCAGGTCTCATTCATCCTCCTGTGGCAATCAAATTTACAAAAATGATTACCAAAATGTAATCAAAGCCTTTTCAGGAACCATTAAAATTTGCTGAGTGACCCAAATAAATGTGACCTAACACTGCCCCTGAGGATATGCTTCATAAAACGAGCAATAAATCCTTCGTGAAAATCCGTGCAGGCAGCTAATACAGATCTACACATATCCCTTCAATCCTAAAGAAACTAAACAGAAACCTCTGTTCCAAGTGATCTTCAGGAGGAGTGAAAAAGTGGTACCTTAGAAGGGAATAGCTAGAGAAACCTTTTGCAGCCACTAAGAGACACTTCTCTAGATGTTGTCGCATAGCATCCAGCAGCAAATCTGTTCATGCAATGAGAGGTTTTTCAGAGAAAGCTGAGGATGTATCACCATTTCTATCAGTGTTTCACCCAGCAGGCCTTTCTTCCAACACTTGCACACTGCTTGTCCCTGTGCTGATGTCCTCAGCACCACAAGGATGGGTTATACATCTGAATGGTTACATCAGCACTAGCTGTTTTCAAACGTGTTCTTTCTATTGCAGAAGTAGCTTCCATGTATTTGATGATATTGCATTCAGTGGTTCTTAGTATCCCAGTTCCAAACACTAAATTAAACCAGCACCTTATGTTTGTCCAAACATGCTAATAAGGATAAATACCTTCTTAAAGTTATAGAGGTCTTTCCCCCATCCAATTAAATTCACATAATCTAAAATCAATACTGAACAGACATCTCGTTGAAAAACATATTGATCATTGACATATTTTATAACATGATGGCTGAGAAATGTGTGTTTATGGCATGCATGGAGGAAGAGTTTTAACTTTCATTACTGAACTGTTCTCCAGTTACCAATTTTGATTTCTCTTTCAGTTATTTTCTATTTGGATAGAATCTCTGACAGGAAGAGAAGAATGAAAAATGGCTGACTTCGTACTGCCTGGTGCCAACAACTTCCGTAAATTCACTCCAGAATCCTTGGCTGCCATTGAAAAGAGAATTGCTGCCAAGAAGGATCATAAAAAAAATGCCCTAGACCAGAAACCTAAGGAGAAACCACGTCCTCAGCTTGACCTGAAAGCTTTCCAGAAATTGCCAGCTCTCTATGGAAATCCTCCTCCAGAGCTCATTGGGGAACCACTGGAAGATCTTGACCCATACTACAAAGATCGCAAGGTTAGAGCCAACCAATCTGTTTACACCTTAATTTGTTTTGTTATGTGGCTACAAAATGTTCATGTGAATGATCTATTAAATGATCTTGTTTATACTCCTTTGGAAAAACTATAATCCCTTCCTATGTTACAACAGTGTGGGAAGTTGGTATAGCTGAATGACATGCTGTAATTTTCAGGAAAAATAAAATCCTAATTTTGAATCACAGGAATTAAATATCATGAACTGCATTAGTATTTAAATCAGAATGGAAACATCAAAAATGAAATGGACAAAGGAAGAAAATGAGGTTTTGATTCAGATTTACCAGAAATGATAATAATTTTGGAAATTTTCTTTATCTTCATGGTTTTAAACTCTCTTCCTCTCTTTCAATGGTTGTGCTCTGTGAACATGCACAATGAATGATCATCCAAATATAAAAATTACTACAAAACAATTGCTGGTGAACCATTTAAACCTACTTATTCAAGCTCCATATTCTGGTCATGTGTGCTTGAAGAAAATAATTTTTAATAAAGAGAGGAGAAATGGGAAATAATCCATAAAAAATGAAGCTTATTGCTTGAGAAATTGAGAAATAATTTGAGTTAATTTCTACAGTCTTAGAGCTGTAGGATCACTATCCATATTGACAAAGAACATTTAAGTCTGCAACTCTTTCTTCCACCATTGTACAGCTTGATTCAGAGGTCCAATTTACCTAAAGAGAACAGTCATAAGCAAAATTCATTTTGTGTTCTTCATAAGGAACAAGGATTAAAAAAGGAAGTTCATGCTGAGATTTTTTTCTGCACTGATAGTGAATGGATATTAACTCATTCATCAGTTTATGATAAAAAGTGTTGCAAAATATTACGGTCTACTCATTTAAACAAGCAAACAAAAGTTAACATCAAAGCCTTCCATAGAATAAGGTGTAATAAAAAAAAAATATTGTCTTCAGCTTCCTGAAACTTTTACTTTGTTTCTTTACATTTATTTTTAAGATCTTCATAGTGATAAACAAACAGAAAACAATCTTCCGGTTCACGGCTACACGTGCATTATGGATCCTCAGTCCTTTCCATCCAATCCGAAGAGCAGCAATTAAAATTTCAATACATTCATATCCTTTTTTGGCTTCATTCACTCTCTTTTGTTACTAAGATCTGTGTTATCCTTACCTGTTATGTTTTAGAGCATTGAATGTCCCTAGGTTTTCCTCATTCCACACAACTTCTAATTACGGTTTACTTTAGATATTACCATTGTTCTTGTTCTATTTAGTAATAAATAGTTTTATGAGTACTCAGGGTTGTGAAGCTTGACTTTCTACAATCACACACTGGAAAATAGGACTCATTAGTGTATTTTTTCATTTTGGTGCTTGAAAATGAGACCAGAGCAAAAATGCTGTCACTCAAGAATAAATCAGAGCCAGTGCAGTCCGTGATGTTACTGCATCAAGGTTAGGTTTTAGCCATCTCCCCTCCATGTAATATTGAAAACAGATCCAAAGTTGTGGTCATAGCAGGATACAGGTATCCCTGGAGGAGTGATGGCTCTCATCTGAGGGCTTCCTTGGGCAACAAGTTGGCTGTTATTGGTGTTTCAGCTCTTGTGGTCCATCTCCTGAGTTTGTGGCAATATTTGGCTGTGCCTACAGTTAAATCCAAGACATTTTTTTGGAAGGACTGAAAGAACTGGTGATCAGAAGGGAGTAGATGTCTTTCACATGCTCATCTACATCCTAGGTTGCCAAAGGTGTAGTATGACACTGAACATGAGGTTCAACTCCAGAATCAGGCACTTCATCTTAGCTATCAACCCTTGAGCTAAATGCCTGCATTCTACTTCTGAACTTATAGTCAGAATGTCCCAGAGAATAGCTGCCAACCAAGAGTTGGCATCTAATACCATTTGAGACATCCACAAACATCATGGCAGACTTTGCCCTCTCCCCTATATAAGAATAGAGATTTCACAGTTTAGGAGTGAGTGACGCTGGAGGTTATTCAACTTCTATGAACTATTCATTTCACTTAAAAATAAACATACTTCTACTGGAGTTCTATGAGAACTACTTTATTATCATCAGTGCCTACACTGCAACGGTGATCAGGAACTTCAATTTTTACCTGCAAACCTTTGCTCTCAGCAATGTCAAGCTCCAGTTTATTTGAAGGTAAAACCCCACAAATTGTGTAAGTTGTAAAAAAGGAAAGAAGAGGTCAAAACAGAAGAGTAAAATTTGTTTTATTCACACAAGCTTATATCGACTTTCCTTGTGCAAGGAAAACTGAAATTATGTGATACCAAATGGGTTCAGTTTTAAGTTATATACTGGTTGCTGCTGAGACCTTGGGCGAGTCAGACAGTCTCTATTTAACAATTTTTTTGCTGTAAAATTAAATTAAAAAGGCATTCTTTCTCTTACTCTGTCTCAGTGGTTAGAGATCATTTTACCAAGTCTGCAATGCCCAATACCTCTACAGCAAGTAAGATGGCATAAATAACAAGGGCAGCATGTTGTCATCTAATATGACTCAGAATCAGTAAATACATGTGCTTGCAGTCTTTGCATGTGCTTTAAAAAGTATTAAAAATATTAATTTCATAAACAGTGGGATATGTAACTTTCTAATTTGATGTCGTATTCTTTGCCTTCACTCCCATGTCTTACATTATTCACTTGGTTTATAATATGCACAATTATAACTAATTGTGCGTTCATGACTCGGAATGAGTCCCCTAAGAGTTCATCTCCATCATGGAACAAATATGTTGAGTAAGTATCTGTGGGTGTGTATGTATTTCAGTTTTGTAGCCCTAATTGACTGTTTAGCCTACTCTCTATCTTTCACACAAGGTAGTTTATGAGGGGTTTAGAAAACTAGAAAAGGTTTTGCTTTGAGGCAGTATTTTTGTCTCTGGACTCAGTAACCACAGTAATTATGGGGTTACAGTAGAGTGCTGGTATAGATAATATTCTGTAGAAGTTCTGTTGAGCTAGCATCATGTATGTCCAACCATTCCAGTTCATTATCCTACTTACTGAAGTTATTTGGAGGCTATTTGCTTTTTATAGAAATATTAGAAATAATAATAATATCTTTATAAAAATGTTAGAATATGAACTCTGTTAGTGCTAAGACAACATAAAGGAGAAGATTCCAAATTAATTAATTTCCAAACAGTTATAAAATCTGTTTCATGATTTCTGATGCTGAAACAGCTGGGAGTGGCAAACTCTTAGGCAAGCAGAAACAAGAATCTTCATGGTATTAATTCATATATCTCCAGAGGACACTTCCCTGCCTATGAGAGCACTAAAGTTTAGATAAGAGTTATACTTGCTGTTGGCATCAAAATTGCTGTTCAAACGCATTTCAATAATAATTTTGGAATAATTCTTTCCAAATGAAGAGGGAAGTACTACATATGTATAATTTCCTACTGCATTTACTGAGTACCAAATGAATGCCTTTTGAGTTCCTTAGGGAGATTGCTACCTTATTGAAATAAGTGCGCTCAATAAGTCCAGAAGAGCTTTTACTGATAATTTTCCATTAATAAGAATAATTGCTGTCTTAAATTGAAAATCCTCTAGCTTTGCATTTCTCTAAGCTTTTTAACCATCTGTATAGAAATGGATGCAGTGTACCTCAAGTAAATAATACACTGAACATCCTACATTCACTTGGCTACTTGAAACCAGAATGAGGCATGAATTTTGATCCTTATTTTAGCAAGTAGCTGGAAGTTCTGTGTTACTCAGATTCTGAAGATTCACATGGAAGAGTTTGAAAGAAATTACTGAATGAAAAAAAAAAAAAAAAAAAAAAAAAAAAAAAAAAGGTATGTGTGTTAGCAGCCATGGTGGGATGGTTGTCAACTACTGTCTCAAACTGTTAAAGACCCTGAAATCAATAAGAGTTTTTCCATCACTTCTCCATGACATTCCCTTGATTTGTTGGCCTAGACAGTAAATAGTTTGTGTCTCTTATCCTGTTACAGTAATTACTAATGTTGCTGTTTTCCTTTGGTACTTAGATTTACTTTCACTGGCATTTACACTTTTGAATCATTGATAAAAATACTGGCAAGAGGCTTCTGTCTAAATGAATTCACTTTCCTTCGGGATCCCTGGAACTGGTTGGATTTCACTGTGATCGTAATGGCGTAAGTGGGAACAAATAAAACAAGGACTACCTGTACTTCTCTATATTTAAAGATTTCATTATGGGATGTCAAAGGCAGTCTGCAGTACAAACAAATAAAATTAAAAAAGGGTACATCTGAAACCATCTAGTACAGATGGCCATCTAGAGTCAATAACCATTGACTCTTCCCTTGTTTTATCACTCTCTGTTCAACTATGATGCATTTTTCTTTCAAAAACAGAATGGAGCAAGATACAGTTAATCTCTTCAGTCCCATCTCATACCACTCTGGGGCCCTTTTACTCGAGTGAATACATTTCAGTGTAATAGCTGCCTTGTCCAACATGAGCTCCTATTGAGAATGAAAGTGTACGTTTGAAAACAGAGCACTATGTATCCAGCACAGTGGATTGCATTTGATATCATTCAAACTTCACAGTTCCAAGCTTTTGTTTGTGATAATTAGAAAGTTTTCATAGTGATTACAAGCAGCTATTGAAGGGAGATAGATTCAGATTGGTTCAGCTTGTACTGAATAACTTTGAGTGATATCTTTCTTTATATTTTAAGTGCACAATATTTTGAGATGCTGAGAAAATCAGCTTCACACAAATAAAGAGAAACCTTATGAGTGAATAATCCAGAAAAGGCTTTCTATTGTATGAATCTCAAAAAAACTCTTGATGTGTAGTTTATTAACATTCAAAATACACTCAGGATGATTAAAAGTTAAAAATGAACACTAAAATAAGTGTTTGGTTTCTTCTAATTAAAGTGTCCTGACACTACAGGTTTGTGGGAGCATTCAGCAACCTGGGGAGCATGTCGGTCCTTCGGTCATTCAGGGTTCTGAGAGCCTTAAAAACCATTTCAGTACTCCCAGGTAAGAAATCCTGTGTGATTTATAGCGGATTATTTACTCCAATCAAAATGTTGGATTTTCCTTCCTTTTCATTCCTTCCGTCCCCTCTTTCCTCCTTTCCCTTCTTCCTCTCTTCCTTCATCTCTTCCTTCCTTCCTGTCATTTTCTTTGTATATCTTTCACTGATTGCAGGTGCAGCTTAATTGGTAGGCACAAATATTTTCCCAGTCCAGCTGGCCCAAGAAGAATAAAGCAATATAAACAATATTGTGTTTAATTTTCTTTTATTATATAGTAATGATTTTGATAGCGTGTTATTATGTTGATTTTACAGTGTCCTTCTAGCTGGTCTATGCATGATGGTTCAACAGAAACCCTCTGGCAACAGAATAGGCCATATATTTCTGCATTCTTGGAACAACGCTTTATTGTTCCTTTTCTCCCACGTTTCTCTTAGTTATAAAGTTAGTGGTTGTTTCCTCATGACTAAATGCAAACTCAGAACTAGTGTGTTGCCCTTGTGTTGTCTTTCTGGTCTTTCTGATCTCATTCATTATGGCATGCAGATTGATATTCTCAGTGTTTGGACTATGCATGTTACCCTTTCTGTATGTAAAGACTATCTACCAGACTATCCCTGGTCCCTCATCCTTGCCTAGATAACTTAAATGGAACAATGGAACATCTGGGTCAATCAAATGCAAAAAAATTGTTCTTGTATTAATTGCTCTCAGTTTTTCATCATGATTTTCCCATTCTGTATTGTCTCCCTAGGGCTCAAGGTCATTGTAGGTGCACTTATCCAGTCTGTTAAGAAACTTGCCAATGTGATGATCCTGACCGTTTTCTGCCTGAGTGTCTTTGCCCTCATAGGCCTCCAGCTATTCAAGGGCAATCTGAGATACAAGTGCATGAAGAATAATACAGATTTCAATATCAGTGATTTTTTAAATAACAAAACATGGGATCCCTTTGCAACATTTGCTGTTTATGCAGGTAATTGTTCTTCTTAATCCTTTATCTAGCCCTGGAATGACCTGCATGTGCATGTATAACTACTGTTGTATATGAAGTTGAATATCTGGATGAGCAGCTACCTGATAATGCCCTTCATACTGCCAGAGCAGCCTGCAGCCATCCAGGAACATTTCCCTTCCCTTCGTTATAACAAATAACACCACTAATTTTTCAAGCTATGTTTCTGAGAACCTCATGACAACAAATGAAACATGAGGTAATTCTCTGATGTAATTCCCCAAAGTTTGGCTTTCCCTACATCTTGAAGAGTTCTAGTATCTTCACTGTGCTGCTTAGTTATGTTGTCTTCAGCTTGGAACAGAGGAATTTCTTTAAAAGTCAAAATTACTTTCTTCTTCATAGCATACATACCTTATATCAGGTATGTATTTTATCTATAAGATATATATATGTATATATATAATATACATCTTTCATGTATGTTATATTTCATGTATCACTTGACTGGAGCTGGTGGCAGAAATGTGGAGCAGGGATCTTAAAAGACAGAACATTTGCAGTGTAAAGGCCCAGAGAAGGCAAGCCTCAAGCCTCGTTCATAATCTATGTTGCTTCTTTGTCTTGTTCCCATCCTTCCATGCAGGATCATTTGCAATGATGACAAAAAAAACAGGAGGTGCCAGACAGGTTTAATGGAAGCTTTCCTGCAGGACTTATGAATTGCCATGTTGTAAGGACAGTTTTCAATTAAATGACTTTCTGTCATATCTTCCACAGGCTGTTCTGGTCCTGTCCTAATGTGAAGTTCCCACCTCCAACATGGACACCACACATTACTATAATCTTCCGAATCTCAGTCACTGAATCAACTGATAAACTATTGTCAGTTGGCAGGAGCAGAGCAGAAAGTAGCCTGCATGGTGTATTTATGTGGTACAATAGAACAGATATTAAGGGTTTCTGTGCTGGCTCTGAATCGCACTGACTTCTCTGATAAGTCCAGCTGAGATTTGAGAAGCATCAGGAAGAGATGAGATGTCCCTTACATCTGGGATAATAAACCCATATTTTAATAGCACTAATTACTCCTTAGCATTGAAGCTATTAATTTCAGTCTACTGCTAGCTCAGGCATTAGAGTAACTCATGCAAAGAGAAACAGAAGAGATCGAAATGGGCATGGCTTCAGCATCCTGATGGACAAATCAGTATTTCTCAGCTGAGGGTTAGGACCTGTTTTCTGACTGGCATGGTTTTTATCTGTATTGCCAAAGATTCTTCCTTCCTCCTCCAAGCAGGACTTTCTTTTTTTTTGCTTAGAAGCAGAAATGGTCTATGTTATCCCCAAAAATGTCCAAACTCTTTCTTAGAGAGCCAATTGAAACGGGCAAGAGAATAGGATAACAGTTGCCAAGTGTGAAGCTATTCCTGAGCCTGCACCCTCCAGTTCTTTGTTGGCTTCTATAGATGGGCCAAAGAGATAGTATTGTAAAAGCTTTCTGTTTTAAGGGATTCCCTCAGTATGCATAAATGTATGCATATAGAGAAGCTTGTGTATAAGTGAGGAAAGGACATCTAGCAATAGGAAGCAATTACTATGAGTGTAGGGAAACCCATCCCTTTTCCCTCAGTGTTCTTTTTGTATTTGTTTGAAGTGATTTGCGTGTGTGCACATACACTTACAGCTCACTGCTATTACCACCACCTCTATTCAAGTATAGAGGATACAGACTAGAAAATGTATTGGTTTTACATTTCCTCACTCTTTCTCTCTCTCCCTCTCTTTTGTTTATAGAACACTTTGCCATTAAGCCGGGCACCTCGGACATCTTGCTATGTGGTCCTGGCGCTGGGTAAATGCACTTCAGAATATTTCTTGTTTGGAACTTTTCTCTGCCTCAGTGCTTCTCTGTTTGCTGTTATAAGACATGAAAATGAAGTAGAGATTCCTGGCTTCCCTTGATTGCAGAACTCAGACAGTAAATTACAGTGGGAGTCAGATAATTTAACATGTGTTGAGAACGAAGTGTAATCCTGCATTTCTCTTATTCAGGTCTAAATTCCTTCCAGAAGGCCTATCTTTCTTTTCCCCATGGATGTGTTAGAGTTGAAAACACAAAGGGTCTCATGGGAATGGTGATGAAGGGGTTGGCCTGGGTTAGCAGTTTTTTCCAGCCTCTCTTTTTCTGTTGCTGACTTATAGGTGCTGCTTTTTTCCTTCTCCAATTTCCAGCTAATTACTACCTGGAGTAGAAGTTTGGCTTTCAGTATAATGAAAATCAGAGCTAAATAAATAATCCAAACTCTCATATGAGCTGAAGTGTTTCTCCAAAACCTTCAACTAAAAGAACTGCACTTCTTACTATCGCCTCTAGGACCTGTCCTCCAGAATATATATGCAAGAAAATTGGGCCAAATCCTGATTATGGTTTCACCAGTTTTGATACATTTGGCTGGGCTTTTCTCTCCTTATTCCGCTTGATGACCCAGGATTACTGGGAACGTCTGTATCAGCAGGTACCAGCTTTGTGTTTTATTCAGAACCAGTCATCCAGATGGAGCAATATCTGAAGCAGAAAATGGTTAGAGAGAAAACCTCAAATAGAAGAAGTAGCCAGAAGTCATTGTGCCCTCATCCTCTCTTCTCCCTTCCAGCAAACTGTGGTCCCCACTCAACTCCCTAAAAAGGGGTGTTCAAGTGCTTCCAATCTATAGTCCTATTACACTGCTGTCTTATAGCCTTCAAAAAAAAAAAAAAAATAGCTAAAAGGGTTCTCTATTGTCCTCCAAAATGCAACAGTGCCTCTTCAGCCATCCTCATGGGGCATGTTATGGGATCATGGATTCATGTGTGATGGCATTATAAAGATGGGGAAGAAAAGGCTGAGAGAGATACATTTCTCTTTAATCTTCCTAAAGCATTTTGTCTAGAAATCTGAGTGCCTCTAAAGAATTTCAGAAAACCTATTTGGTATTAAATATGGTAATTTTTATCCCTGGGGTGTTGTGCTTACAGACCCTCAGAGCTTCTGGGAAAGTGTATATACTCTTCTTCATGCTGGTCATCTTTCTGGGCTCGTTTTATCTAGTCAATTTGATTCTGGCTGTAGTAACAATGGCATACGAAGACCAGAATAAGGCCACCATTGCTGAGACAGAGGCAAAAGAAAGGATATTTCGGGAAGCCATGGAATTATTACAGAAAGAGCAGGGGGTACGTAAATTATATCCTTGCAAAGTTTAATCTCAATGCTGTGTTACTAGACTCACAAGAAAATTCATCACTCTCTGTATACAGGCATATATGATAGTTATCTGTGGGAGGGGAAATGTTGTTAAAAGCAGCGTTTCTTAGAGATGCAGGAGAAATTCCTGGTTCTGCTGCATATTTTTTTTCCCATATTTTTCCAACAATGAACTTTTTCATGGATAATGATCTTTAAAATCTCTTATAAGAAATTTTAAAAACTGGAAAATATAAAATTCCATAAACTATCAGTTTCCAAAGTAACATATGGTTATCTTCTGCTTCATCCTTGTGGATTGCTCAGCAGAGGAATATAGATTAATTCAGGTGTTTACATGCATTAGCATCCAAGACCACTATACTTTAGTGAAAAGTCACTTGTAACTTACATAGTTTAGAAGCTTCTGGGATGAAATATTGCTCTGCATTTAGAAAACATTCAAATCCTAAATTCAGTATGGGAAAGTAAGTGATCCACAGCGTGACTCCAGTCCTATAGATACCCAGTGGCAAGACTGAATCTTAATACTCTTTGAGTGTTTATTTGGGGAAATAAATATATATTCTACAGCATTACTTTCAAGCTGAGTATTTTTATTGTAAGTAATTATGCCATATGGAGGAATAGGAGCTTTAGTGTGATTATTTTGCCCCCGGCAGGCGCAATGCACACAATCATGTAACATACTGCAAATAGCAAATTGTTCACTGCTCCATATGTTGCAGAATTTCTCTCCTCTTTCTTTTACTGTTATCACATATTGGAAGATTTTTACCAAGTTTTTTGAAACACAGATTGTTAAGAAAAAATAATATAGAGCATGGAAGTGTTTTCTTGCCATTTATTTTGTAAGTACCAGCAAAAATGCCACCTGTGTTTTTGCTTTAATTTTAGTCACTGACTGCGAAAGGGATTGATATCCTGTCAATTAGCTCCTTTGAAGGCTCTCCTTTGTCTGCCAAAGAAATCAAAGAAAGAAGCAATAGGAAAAAGAGAAATAAGTCCTTGGGGATAGAAGAGTATGAAGAAGAACAGTTTCCCAAGTCACAGCTCACAGACAGTCAACGAAAGTTGGTAATCTATAGTCTGAATCTGAGATCCTTGCAGCTTTTACAATTTTAATGCTAACATAAATTGCTTGAAAGCACAAAGTAAATCGTGTTGCAAACACTGATCACTCTTTAGCTTTTAAAATAAACAACTTTATAGAGATAAGGAAGGAATTATATGTAAACTTTACTTTGAAAAGAAAATGCTATAAGCAAAGAGTGGAAGAAAAGTTGTAACAGCAGTTAAAATAAATTTTCTGTAGCACTGAGAAATAGAAAAAGTGAATGAAAGCAGAATTTAACTCTAGTGCCATCATTTTCTTTTTAAAAATTCTTATTTAAAATATGAATATAATGCTTATCATAGAAATAGCTGATAAGGCCAGCAGTATTTTATTATCCATCTTTTAAAACCTAAACAAAATCCTTGAATAATCTAAATTAAATAAGAGTTTAGGACTTGCTATGGTTGATAAGAAATGTTATGAAACTCTAAACTTTAATCTGTTCCCCAAATCTTCTATTTGACATCCTGCCATTCTCCTTTTATTTATTTCTTGGTCTTTCAGTCCCTCCTTGGCTTGCTGTACGGTCCCAACACCAATCAGGTGAAACGCAGGCTTAGCCACGGCAGCGTGTTCAATTTCCAAATACCCGCTTTAGAAGTTGACTCCAAAGCGGATTCCGCTGATGAAGAACCCCACAGCACAGGGGAGAACAAGATCCAGGGCAGGTCAATGTCAGTGCCACAGGTGGGAAGACGCTCCAGCATGCCAAGCCAAAAGAGCTATGGCTCCCACCCCGCCACCCCAAGCTGCGTGCAGAGCAGCAAGCGGGCCAACGCGGACGACTGCAATGGCCTGATTTCGGTGATGGGAGGAGGGAACAGCAAGGTGCATGGCTTAGATACAGCCCCTTCTGAGGGGATAACGCTTCCTCCAGTAATGGAAGACCTGGGGAAGGGTGATCTGGTAAGGAAAAATGCTGTTCTAAGTATATCTTTGTATTATGGTTTCTCCGCATATATTTTTGTAGCTGGGTTACGAGTGCTGACGTTGTAACTCACCAGAAGGTCTTTTTATCCTTTGCCCTGTCCAGGATGGTTGTTTTGAGCAGCACCTTTACATTCTTCTATACAGCACCTTTAGCATCAATAGCTTTTTCTGTAGGTCCCCCATGAGAATGGGTAGAGATAAGCTGTTACTATTTTACCACTCATCTCTCTCCATTCCCATTAGTCTCTAGAAGACTGCAGGATCTGTTTGCCCTCACACCTATTTCCAAGCTTTGTGTTTGCCCTGTTGCTGTTACATGCTTGAGGGATCCATTTACTGTAGCATTGTTACTGATGTGTAGGACCTTTGTTCTGAACGCTATTACATCTTGTAGGCAGGTACATTTATTTGGCTGCATGTCATTGTTCCTATTAACTTTCATAGTTACCCATCATTGCATCCTACTTCGTTTTATTCCTGTGGTATCTCCCTAATTGTGTTTACTTCTTTAAGCAGCCAGCTGTGAATGATGAAAGCAGCATGATGCATTTACATCCTCAGCTATCAGTGGAGCACTTTAATGAGACATTTCAGAGACAAAGGGCAGCAAGTGCAGTCAGCATAATTACCAGTGTCTTAGAGGGTAAGTGGCTCCTCATTATGCTTATTTCAATCCTGAGGTAATGCTAGGGTAAAAGACCAAAATATCAATACATTTCTTAAAAGTTAACAGAGATTTATAGATGTATAGTTAGGAATTACACAACTAATTATACCCTTTTTTTTCATTAAAAAGAATGCATTATAGCACATTCATTATGTATTAGAACTTACCTTTTGCCTTTCCTATCACATTTCATTGGACTGAGGAAGAGGTTGGAGTGATAATAGTTGGGAGGAATTTCTCTGGACATGATAAGCAGATCGGGGCAGTGGCTTCTCCTCCTCCAAGAATGTTCACATCCTTGAAGATCAGTTTACTTAAAGTTCAATACAAACATGGTAGGAATGATTAGTAAGTTTTAGTTGGTCTGTGAATTTGCACAAGACTTCAGCAGGGTATAAAAGTGTTTTGGAGCACACACTAATATTCAAAAAAGGAAGGACTTTTATATTTGACCAAGAGCCTGTAAATGAGAACACCAGAACAGCTTCCTTTCCATATTTTACTTAAAGAAAATGGAGATGCATTGTTGCTTGCATCAGTTCAGAAATGATACTCATAAATTTTTCAATGGAACTGGCCTAAGGTGAAGCTTGAGGTGCTGTGGTTTGGTTTTGTCTCACCTACAATCTGAACATTTGTATCTGCTGTTTACTCCCTAGGGAGTCAATGGAGGCAAAGATGTTAGCAGTGATACAGTCAGTGTCCTACGTGTCTACACAAGGATCAGATGAAATTATAGGATCATTAAGATTGGAAAAGACTTCTAAGATCATCTAGTCTCGATCACGAACCCACCCCCACCATGCCCACTCACCACGTCCCCCAGAGCCACATCTCCACGGTTCATGAATACCTCCAGGGGCAGTGACTCCACCACCTCCCCAGACAGCCTGCTACAGTGCCCAACCACTCTTTCTATGAAGTTTTTCCTAATATCCAGTTTGTATATTAGGAAAACGTGTTTTCCTAATATACAAAGCTGCTACATTACCGTTGGACTTATTACCTGATGTAGGGATTACCTGAGCAGGGAAGCTCTGGGGCTCTAACTGAATTTTGAGGTTCCTTTTATATTCTCTTGTCCTTTGATGCAATTTTTTTTCACCATCTTGCTCAGCAACAATTATTTAACTATAATGGAGTTCTCTTTTGTTTTTAGAACTTGAAGAATCCCAACAGAAATGCCCAAGAGTCCTGAAAGATTTTGCTTTGAAGTATCTAATTTGGAACTGTTGTCCACTTTGGTTGAGAATCAAGAAAAAAGTGGCTGCTTTCATAAAGGATCCCTTCATTGATCTCACCATAACGCTCTGCATTGTGATGAATACTTTGTTTATGGCACTGGAACACAATAATATGACATATAATTTTAAATTAATGCTTAATGTGGGCAACTCGGTAAGTGAATTTTCAACCACGTGGCCTTTCATAGGAAAAACTGATTGATGAATGTTTCCACTTGAGATACAAAGAGTAGCTCTAAAAATGAAAGGTTAGCAAACTTTGTATTTATAAAGCATACGTTTCTAATACAGACAATTCCAAGATTTTATTGATGCAGTTTTAATGTACTTCTGAGCAAGTAGAAAACAACTCTCCCATTTTAACAGAAAGTACATTAGAAGTTCATAAAAATTGGGTTTATTGATGCATCCGTGAATGTTGCTATGCTGGTGGAAAAATATTCTAAAGATAAGATTAATTAATGGTGACTTTTAGGCTGATGCCTCTGTTTCTTGATTACAGATCTTTACAGGAATCTTCACTGCAGAAATGGTCTTAAAAATCATTGCTCTAGACCCCTACTATTATTTTCAGCAGCCCTGGAATATTTTTGACAGCATAATTGTCACATTGAGTTTAATTGAGCTGAGTTTACCCAGATACGGAAGCAAAAAAGAAAGGAGAAAAGGAGGAACCCTGACAGTTTTACGGTCCTTCAGACTGGTAAGCCATACATATACATCATTCTATTCAACATTATGTTGTGAATATAATAGGGAATGCTTCTGTTGTTTGTAGTTAGGATGCAGGAAATTATTCTATTTTCTCAGCAGTGGGAATAAGCAACATAGCGCTAAACTTGTAATGTTAGAGTTGAAGTTTAATGCTGTATATATTTCCATTTAAAATAGTAAGAAGTATTCAGGAAAAAAAAAAAAAAAATCTTCCAGAATATAGGTGTTATAATCAGAAGTAAAAAATGAAATACTAGCCCAAATAGTCTTATGAAAAATTGTCCTAATACAAATATGGAAAGAAGAATACTTAAAAGTAGTCATAAAGTGATGTTAAGGTATTCATACTGTGTACTGTAGACTGACTGGGGCTGTGCTGCAGAAAGAAAGATCTTCTATTGTAATACAACGGCTGGTCCCTTAGCTTTGATCATTTGTGTTGCATATAAATTGTGCACCATATTCTACATCAAGCACATTATACAAATTCCTGCCTGCGTGGGCCAAGCACTTACCAGAACTAAGGGTAGCCAGGCCCTCGAGGAGATTGTTGGTTTATTTTTGCAATGTTGTTCAGTTCTTGGGAAAATAAATCTACAAATACTCTTCTAAAAGCGTTAGTGTCACAATGCCACAAACATTATATCGCTGGACAGTGTCTAAAAAATGGTTTTTACAGGTTTGAACAGCAGAAAGGTGGGTTATCTAACACAACTTTTTATGTTTTCACACAGCTGAGGGTCTTCAAACTAGCAAAGTCCTGGCCAACTTTAAACACCCTCATTAAGATCATTGGTAACTCCCTGGGTGCGCTGAGTAACCTGACCTTCGTCCTGGCAATCATCGTTTTCATTTTTGCTATAGTAGGGGTGCAGCTCTTTGGGGGAAGCTATAGGACCCACGGTGATAGAATAAAAAAAAATGGTGAAATACGCTGGCACATGATGGACTTCTTCCATTCATTCCTCGTTATTTTCCGAATTCTGTGTGGAGAATGGATTGAGACCATGTGGGACTGCATGGTGGTAGCTGAAAAACCACTGTGCCTTCTTGTCTTTCTGCTGGTCATGGTAATAGGAAATTTAGTGGTGAGTTTTCCAATATTTTCTTCTCTTTATCCTGTCGATGTTAAAGTCAACTTAATTACCTTTTCATCAATAAATAGGAGATCCCTAAAGCACACTTAGAACAGTTACCTGTGTCTGTTAGTCTGTAAAAGCCTGTTTTACCTTTTACCATTGAGCTGCTGCTCTTTTTTTTTTTTTTTAATTTTCAAGTTTTCCAAGATCCTTATCAGCAATAACAGAATCTACACTCGTATCACTTAAAGTGGGATTTTCTTTAATCATCTCTATAGATGAATTCTCTGGAAGTCTGTTACATAGTAAGAGCTACAGCTTATGCCAGTCACTTCCATGAAGATCCTGCTGTGGATCCAGGTGTTACTTGCCCAGTTCTGAAAGGAGAAAAATTGAGTAGTGTAATCCTTATTACAGAAGACTTATGAATAATTCTGTTTCATTCTCCCCACTGCATTTAAATAAATAAGCGGGGGGGTGGGAGGGTGGAGAGAGGGAGGGGAAGGATGACACTCAAAAACAGGGAGAAAATCTCACTTTGAGTCTCTTATGATTTTGATTTTTTTTTTTTTTTCCAGCAATGCTGTATGTTTAACAATATTGCTGTGCCAGAATCTGATTTTACATCCCAGTCGGGAAACTTCCACAGAGAAATGATTTAACTCTAGTTTGATGAGGAGAGTTGTCATTAAACTGACCACAGTATTTGTTACTACTGTAATGTTTGAAAGTTGTTTTGATCAAATAAATAGACACGATTTTAAGTAACTTTTAGGGGGAAGAGTTATATGGGAACAGCGAGCTTTCTGAGTGGGAAATTTAATTCATCAACTGTAATCTGGTTGGTCATAGAACAGGTTCCCTGGAGAGGCTGTGAATGCTCCTCCCTGGAAACATTCAAGGCACCCGGCTGGATGGGACTGTGAGCAACCTGGTCTAGAGAGAGGATGTCCTGCCTATAGCAGGGGGGTTGGAACTACATGTTCTTAAAGGTTCCTTCCAACCCAAACCATTCTGTGATTCTATAGCCATCTCATTTTTGCCTTGTTTTCATTTGATCAGTCAGGCTGAGCTTTTGTAACATTTGTCTCCTACATTAGAATTTAGATTTTAGAACGCAATTTTCCAGACTTTTTATTTTATAATTATTTCAATGACTTTTAGGTACTCAACCTCTTCATTGCGCTGCTGCTGAATTCCTTCAGTACTGACTGTCTCCAAACAGCAGAAGATGATGGAGAGATGAACAATCTACGGATTGCCTTTGCTCGGATTCATAAAGGACTGAACTTTGTGAAGAGTGTTATGTGGAACACCTGTTGTGGAAAGCTCAAGCATCTAAAGACAGCGCAGAAGAAGAAAAACAAATTGAGTGCCCAGAATCCACTGGATTTAGGAAAAGAAAGAAAAAATTGTAAAGACAATTACAATACTGAATGGGCTGAAAAAAATGGGGAAATATGCTCAGGTCTTGATGATTTTATTACCAATCCCAATGTATTTGTTTGTGTCCCTATTGCTGAGGAAGAGAATACAAGTGAGGGCTTTGAAGATGAAGATAAACTGAGCACATTTTCAGACACAGAATACAGTAAACAGGTAATAAATCTGCTTGTTTGGGGATCTAAACCTCCCAGATCAAACCACCTTGGCCATGTTCAAGTCCAGGTTGGGTAGAGTTTTGGGCAGCCAGATCTTGCACTAGATCTACTGGTTGGCAACCATGCCTATGGTGTAGTTGGAACCTGATGATCCTTGAGGGCCCTTACAACCCAAGCCATTCTATAATTCTGTATTCTATATTAGGGTGCACATATACTGAAAGATAAATGCGTGGTAGAAGACTGTCTCTGGCACAAGGTGGCATACCTGACACATATTTCCACAGTTAACAGATTTTGAACCAATTAGGAATGTTTAGAATGAGGGTAAATTGATCTCTTGGAACCTTTTACAATGTCCTTTTCTTGTCTCAGTGTTTCCCATATGAAGTTTCCCTTTTAATTCCTATGCAAAAGTAATCTCAAGATCCAGGTGTTAAGCAGCTCACTGAATTACTAATTTCTTATTGCTCAGTGGCCTTTAGGGAAATTTTCCTATCTCTATTGCTAGGTAATATCACATTCAAAAGGATCATATCTATGACTTCTGTCCAGAGCATCCCCCTTTAAATGAAATGTACAACTTTTTTTTTTTTTTCTTTCCAATTTACCCACCCCAATAAAAAGGAAAAAGTGAACCCTGCTAATCCACAGATTATTTTCAGGAGGAAAATCACCTGAGGCAAAGAGGGGAAAGAGGGAAAACCTCAGGAAGCTGGAGTAAAGTGTCAGGACTTTCCTCTGAAGAATTCAGTGTGCTTTACCTAGGAAAAGATAGGAAGGTTGAACCATCACCACCAGAGCATAAAGAGGTAAATATGTAGATATATGTAGATAGCTTTTATGATGTTGACTTTTCAGTGCTGGTTAGGCTTGGGTACACTTCTGCTCATGGACTCGATGGGCTGGATTTCAGTGTGGCAGCAGCACTGTGCCAGTCTGGCTGGTTAATGATGGATGTGAGTTCTGTGAATGAAAATGAACCTGTGCTGGTATCCACATATTGATCTTTAAGAAAAAAATTATATGTGTGTATGTAGGAAAGATAAGTATTTAGGAATGGAGAGGTGTCAAACTGATTTGATTCAAGTAAATCATTTACAAAATTCTCTGCTGATTTCCATTTCTTGAAATTAGAGTCTACGAAAAAAAAAAAGTGACAAAATATTTCATTAAAGGAGAGAGATACTTCCAAGCAAAACTGGGAAATTCCAGCAAGCCAACCTGTGTCATAAATATCTCAGTTTCAAGAAAAGTAATATTATAAATGAGTTTCTCATTATGATTCATAAATAAATTAAGAATAATTCTGAATTAGGAAAACATCCAAGAAAATGAGCTCTTCTTCAGCAATACACACAAAAAACCCCTCCAAAAATCCAAGAGTAAGTCATTTGTAACAAACAGCCAACTCATTGTACATTATATGTACGTCTGGAGGAACAAAGAAAAGCTTTGGAATTGGATAACACATGATCCAATTCCAATTTCTAATTCTTAAATACTCTAATGGATATTCAGAATATTTATCTGTTTCTCCTGTTGAATGTATTTTTCTAGATTTTTCTGGTTTTAGCCCACTGAGGACTGTGTGTAGTTGAAAGCAAGTTTAAATCTCTCTAATTTATGAGCTTAATAAGCAGTTAAAATTGTTTCATGTGGATAGATACTGTACACATATGTCTTTGGCTCCTATCTGAATGCACCTATTGGTACCTCCAAGCTTACATTTAAAGTCATAAAGTCTATTCCATTCTTAACTCCACTTGAAATATTAGCACATAACAAAGTTTTTATTTTGAATGTCATTTGCTCATTGATCTTATTCATTTGGAATTGAATGTAGGGAGAATCAATACCTGATCTTCTTTTGCTTGGTAGTTTGACTCCGTCAGCTTTTCCGAATGCAGCACAGTGGATCTGACAAACCCTGAAGATCTGCTGAGGCAAATTCCAGAGTTTGCTGAAGACAAGAAGACTCCAGAAAAATGTTTTTCAGAAGGTAAGGTTCTCATGGTTATATGGTTGTTAAGTGTCAAAAATAATCCTGCTGTTCTGGGAATCCAGAGCTGATAGGGTGAGATTAATTTCACTTAATTTTAGATGTTAACAAGTGATTCGGGCATCATCTCTGTGTAGTGAATAGAGAGATTGTGCCACTGGAAAAATAAACTCTCTTTCCTTAAAAATCAGAGGATTGCTTCTAAGTGGTGAAGACCAGAACACCAAAGAGTAGATAATTATAGAAAGGTGAGGTGAACTCTGCTCTGCTGGACAGAGTCAAAATCAGTTTTGGATTAACCCAAGAGAAGAGTGTAAAATCAGACCTCACCTGACAGTGGGCACCAGAACAATGCACATCAGATTTGCTCTTGATCTGCATGTGCTTTCATGACTTGCAATCATTATCTCTCACTTTCAGGTTGTGTTCGATACTTTCGTTGCTGTAAGGGTAGAGCCGTAAACTTTGGAGGAAAAACATGGTGGAACCTGAGGAAAACCTGCTACCAAATTGTTGAGCACTCCTGGTTTGAATCCTTTATCATATTCATGATTCTTCTGAGCAGCGGAGCCCTGGTTTGTGGAGCACAATTTCATGTATTTCTGTACAAGCATTTTTAGCTTTAATAGCACCCAGATAAGTTACACCTGGCAGAAAACACAGGATATATCTTTGAACTCACCAGGTGAAAAAGAGCAGTCATTTATCTGCTCTTGTAATTATCACAGTTTTATTATTCATACCATTACAAATTAGAGAGAACAATGCTAAAAATACGCAGCTCTCACAAGCTGTTTCCATTCTGACTGTACATTAGATTCTTCTGGCTTTCACAGTTGTGAAATGTAAATGTTTCTATATATCATTAAAGTATGTAAATGATATTTAGTACTTTAGTTCTCTTGAAAGTATAAAATTATTGAGAAAAAAATCTAAAAATGTTCTTTCCTAAGATCCCAGAATGCATGGTCTGTATGTGTCCATGAGTGTGTATATTGTAAGGAAAAAGAAAGAGAAAGGACAGGAACAATTACAAGCTTGCCAGCTGGCATACATTTGAGTAAAAGATGAGGTTCACATCTATGTAAATTATGTACTGAATGATGAAGAGGCCTTTTTGTTTCTAGACTTCCATGTTTTAAAGCTTATCTCTGACTTTGCCATTTATTTGTATATCTTGATTTCAGGCATTTGAAGACATTCATATAAACGACAGACAAACCATCAAAGCTATGTTGTTGTTCCTCGACAGATTGTTCACTTTTGTCTTCTTTCTGGAGATGATCCTGAAATGGGTGGCTTATGGCTTCACTAAGTATTTCACCAATGCCTGGTGCTGGCTTGATTTCTTCATTGTAGGTGTAAGTTGTGCATCCAGCATTTCTACATTTGTAAGTCCCATTCCTGGAGATGCTCAAGACCAGGCTGGATGGGGCCCTGGGCAGCCTGATCTGGTGGGTGGCAACCAGCCCACTGCTGAGGGTCAGAATTGGATGAATTATAAGGTCCCTTCCAACCCAAGGCATTCTATGGTTTCATGATTCTACGCAGATCCTGATGCAAGACTTAGCAGCACAATGACCCATTCTTTTCTGGACATAATATCAAGAAGCACCCTTGCCTTCATTAATGATTGCATCACGATTTTGTACTCTAGGCACTGATGTTATTTTATTTATTTGTTTATTTTTGGTAGGAATAAAAGAAACAGGTGCCAAAATGTTGCTAATACTTTGTTTGGTCTCCCCATTCAGATCTCTTTGATAAATATCTTAGGTAGTTCACTTGATGGTGTGAAATCTCTTAGGACTCTTCGAGCTCTGAGACCCTTAAGAGCATTGTCACGATTTGAGGGGATGAGGGTAAGTCTGAATACAAATTAAAGCCTGTCAGTTGTAATAAGCATGTAATGGTATCGTAACACATGGCTGCCTATTTGTGAGTTCATGTCTGCACCAAGCTAAGTTTGGGATTTATGAAATTAATTCTTGAGAGCACCTTTGCTGAGCTCCTCTACACTTGGCTGCTCCTTACAGACTTCCATCAAGTGATAAATCTCAAATGCTGTTGAAATTAAAATGAGACCCGGAAGAAATTTACTCCTTGGCTGCTCAGCCATTCCTGTGTTTCTGTCTTACTGACAGAATCCAAAACAAAGTAAAGGAAAAGCATTCGGAGTTAGCAATTTTCATTCTTAGATGCTCACAAAAGGCTAATTCAGAGGAAAGAATCATCTCTGTTCTGTAAGTTTTTACTGAATTGGTTTACAAAATCTTCAGGCTGCTCAGGCATACTTTATCCAACTATTTTTCCCTATATAATTATTCTTAGAAAAAGTAGGTCTGATTTTCTGTATATTGGCTGCCTTTTTCCATCAAAGGAGTGCTAGGAACATGAAGCTGTTGAATGTGACTGATTAGAAATCTATCATTGCACAATTGAAGAGCAAATCAATCATATGCAAAACTTCTATATACTATTATGTGAAAGAACAGTGGTGAACCATGGCAGTGTTTGGACTCAACTCTGGTCTAGAGAATACACTCAGATTTGTCACCACAGATAGCATAAATGTGCATGGTATCTCCGTTACACGTTAACATTGGAATGCAGCCTCAATGCAACTGAAATATAAATTGTTTGGATATCATTTGGAGGTGAAGCTTCAAGTTCTCTGCAATATTGTCACTGAAGATGCAGAGAAATGAATCCATTCTGTTAATTTAGCACCAAGCTTTCAATGGCTGAAGTCAATTTTGAATCAGGTTCTATCATAGTTTCCATCTTGCTATGCAGAATGCTTGTAACAAGGCTTCCAAAAACCTTCACAGTGCTTTTTCATTTTCATTTTGGCCCATCAGATTGCTATCTAAATGCTAAGTTCACTGGCTGTGATACTTGGATGCATTTGTATTACTTTGCACTGTCTTATTTTGTCAAGCAAAATCTTATGTCTTAGTGTATACTCAAAAATTACTTCTGGGATCCTACAGCACAAATCAGATCCTTAGATCACAGCTGTGGACTCCAAGTGTAATGATGATACATTAAAAAAATAGGTCTAACAAAATGCTAGTGGACAGTCATTACCAATCCTTTTGAAATACTACTTTCCACAGCATTAATAATACAGTCATTTGCATTAATGCTTATGGGAGAATAAGCCATAAATCTTCTGGTTTAAAAAGTTATAAAGAAAGCAAAACGCAACAAAACCAAGGGAAAGTTGTCAAAAGAGAATGGACTCACATTGTATTCTATATATGTAGTGAGGGGTCACAGCAAAATGAAACATTCAAATCCTTCCATGGAGAGACTAAGATTATACATCTCTGAATCTTTTTTCAAGGTACCCACATCAACAAATATTTACATGGAAAACATAAGATTTTCGATTGCTGCAAAACTAATTGACAGCTTAGTTTTTTACAACAGCTGAATTGCACTGAGTAGATACTTAAGTCCATCTTTGTTCAATTAAGTGCAATTTTTCTCTCCTATTTCACCCAAGGTGGTGGTCAACGCCCTTGTGGGAGCCATCCCTTCCATCATGAACGTTCTGCTTGTCTGCCTCATCTTCTGGCTCATTTTTAGCATCATGGGAGTCAACCTGTTTGCTGGGAAGTTTGGGAAATGTGTCAACCTAACAGAAGAAAATTCAGAATTGGATAGTTCAATCAACGACAAAACAGACTGTACAGCATGGAATCAGACGGGAAAAATATTCTGGGTCAATGTTAAAGTCAACTTTGATAATGTTGGCTCTGGCTACCTGGCTCTTCTTCAGGTGGTAAGTGCTGCTTGCCTTCACTTGCCAATGTCAAGTCAGACCTCCTGCCAACCTCTAACTCATCTCCATGGATGGTAAAAAGCAGGGTCTAACAACCTGTTCTTACCTCATAGCTGGCTGATCAAAGACTAGCGCTGTTAGTGAATGAAAACTGAAAACATTGAGATATTCTAACATGGGGACAAACTGGACTCCACCATGCTTTTTTTTTATGTGTCAGATGAGTGCTGTGCTAGCCTCCCTGGATAATAAAACCAATTCATGAGCCTGAGAGGTGGAGTCAGCCTTAGAAAGGATGTGTGGGTAGAATAGTGACCTAATCTGTAAGGAATTTAGTAGACCAGGCTGGTGAAGGTTTGTCATGGCAGGATTACAGAACAGTATGGTCTGTTCCATCATGCCAGGCTTTTCCTTCCTGTAAGGGCAGAGGCTGTCACATACAGCATTGATAACTGTCCCTGAAGTCATTTGGTTTCAGGTGTTTATGTCTACAGTAAAGCCTCTTTCCCCAACCAGTGTCATTTGGATACTGAATATGATGTGAAGACTTTTACTCTAGAAGTTCAATGTGTTTTTGATAATCTTTCATTCTAGGCAACATTTAAAGGTTGGATGGAGATCATGTATGCAGCAGTAGACTCACGAGAGGTCAGTTGATGTTTTGTGTTAAGCATCTCTATGTGTTTCTGCAAATTCATTGTGATTTTTACACTGTGACGCTTGTTGGGGTTGCTAGAGCTCTCCAGTAATGCCTTGTATCAGCTGATGTAAGCATGTTGTCTGTGAATGAACTGCACTATCCTGATGCTGATTTGCTCTAATGGATAGTGAGATTCAACTTCAGGTGCATTCACCTGAATGCAGTTACCTGAAGTGTAAGGTCTCCATGTGAGTTCACCTCCATGTAGGTGTATGGAGATCTAGTCAGAATGCTCAGAGGGATTTCAGCTCACCCTGACTATCTCTTTTGGTAAGCTGAGCACCTCTTTAATTTTCACTGTCCCTCCTAATAACTGGATGTCTGTCAGATACCAGGGGACTTCACAGAGGCACCCAGCTTCACACATCATCTTGTACGAAACTTGAGCTATGAATAAACCTGTAACTGCTACAGTGACATAGTTCAAAACATAAGACCAAACTTCATCAAGAACCAAACAAATCAAGTGAATCAAACTGGATAAGCAATCATATAATGTACGTGGTCAGGCACCACCACTAGCATCTTTTTGTCTACTGTTTATCCTGCTGGTAGCATTTACTGTCTTATCAGAAGTTCCATTCAGTGTTAAAGAGAAAAAAGTAAGGGTCTTTAGAGGGAAAAAATTTAAAATTAACAGGCTATAACAATTAGATCAAGAAGTAACCATGTAGAAATATACACATATATATACATAGAATGTTCCAAAGTGGAAAACAAAATTGGTTTTATTGTTATCATCTATAATAGCCATGAAAGAAATTTGGTTGGGTTGGGTTTTGTTCCTTTATGTTTGTATGTTTGTTTTTGCTACGGGGGAAAAAATATACCCAGGCCAATATTTCTATTGGTATGAGCTTGGAATTAAACAGTTTATTTGATTTTTCAACTTCTGAGCCCTTGACAGCTCCCATTCATATTGGAAGAAGCAGAACTGATACATCTGAAATCACGTCAAGGAAGTCCAATTTAGTGACTCTTTCTGTTGACTTTAGTGGGGACTCCATCAAGTGCCTATAGTAAGATTGCAAGTCAGGACTGAAATGGAAAGAAAGATCAGCTTTTGTGCAAAAAAACCCAAACAAACAAAACAAAAAAAACAAAGAAAAAACCCCACCTTTAAACTAAAACTCATTCACCATAAAGCTAAGAGCAATTTTTTTTCTATAAGTTTCTCAGTGCAAATATATTCAGTATCAGTACTGAATCAGAATTAAATTATCCTCTTCTACACCAACCTAGCCAGAAACTACATAAACATCATAAAAAAAATGAAATTAACGAAGTCTTATGGTATTAATGCTTTGCAGTGTCATTATTTTGAGCCACGTTTTCAATAGGTCAGTAATACAGAAACATATCATTTCATAAGTATTGTGTTCAGTTTCAAAAGGGATAGTAGTCAACACGAGCAAAAATGTCCCTTTGTCTTCAGTGAGGTCCTAGAATTTCACAGCAATTGTTATTTTCTTCTGTGATTTCATGTTCCTTCCAACAGTATCACAGAACATTTCACATTATGAGGTATTTGTGGTTTTAAACTATAGTGATTTTGTCAGAACCAGCAGTAAAGCTGTAAATTTTAGTTCCTCCTGGAATCAATTTGTTAGAGGATCTGCAATATGAAGATTATTCTGAATTGGACCCATGTTATTATAGTTGTGTTTCGTGTTGTTTTTCATTCCTGCAGAAAAACGAGCAGCCGAAAATGGAGTACAATTTATTTATGTATCTCTACTTCGTGACCTTCATCATTTTTGGATCTTTCTTTACCCTGAATCTCTTTGTTGGTGTTATTATAGACAATTTCAACCAACAAAAGAAAAAGATAAGTATATTGATTGTGCTCCCAGGCACCTACTATATCACCAGCAATGCTGCCTTTTTGAGAATAATGTCCTCGCTGTATTTAATTTATAAAACTTTAATTTACATCTACTAGAGCATAAGCAGAAGTAGCATGCAGGGTGAGGCTCATGCTCCTGTCTGCTCCACAATAGCTGAACACCCAGCTCATTCCCAATGCTTCAGAGGCAATGACATCTGCACTTCACCCCCATAAATATTACTCCCTGCCTTGGTACTGAGTCTGTTTTCTTAGAAACTGTATTTTGTATACTTTCTAAGTGTACAGGTATATTTTGTGTGTTCAACAAGAACGGGATGTGGGAATCCAGGGAAAGTCTAATTGTTACATAGGTTTTTTTCAGTTGCTTCTTTGTTTTCATGCTTCTGAGCTAGTTATGGTTCACCCCAGGACTTCTGCCATGTAAATGTATGGTTGATTCTACTCTGCTATTTTGGGGCCCAGTTACAAATCGTGAGGAGAGCTAGTACCAGCAAGATATGAGAAGAAAGGAATGCTTGTTTCCCGTAATTTAGACATCCATAACTACAACAGTGCTGCTGTCACATCAAATAACATTGACGTTTCTTTATATACTTTGGTGGAGAAGATATATTTATGACAGAGGAACAGAAAAAATATTACAACGCCATGAAAAGGTTGGGATCCAAGAAACCTCAAAAACCCATTCCCAGACCACTGGTAAGAATGTATGAATTCCTCAAAAGGAAAATTCATTATGAAATCAATATAATTAATGTAAAAATGCATATTTTAGGTATTGAATGTAAATACAGTCTTTACATTGTTATTCAGATCTGAAAGACAATTCTATACCAGAAAGTTATATTGGAAGATTTTGTAAGTTAAATATTTATTGAGTTTTCTGAACAGTATTTTCAGGATTATATTCAGCATAGACGTGATTAAACTTCAGGATGGGAGGGACTTCAAATACTCAGGGTTTCTTAAATTTCTCTATCTTTACAGTAGTTAAGTGACATAGTAACAAAAAAACCAAAAAGGATCTGTCAGAAAGCATGTACAAATGAGTATTCCCTACTTTCCTAACTGATGTGTTTGTTTTCCTCTAGAATAGATACCAAGGATTCCTTTTTGACATTGTAACAAATCAAGCCTTTGATATCGCCATCATGATTCTCATCTGCCTTAATATGATCACCATGATGGTGGAAACCCATGAACAAAGTGACACGAAGACCAACGTTCTTAACAAAATCAATATACTCTTCGTTGCTATCTTTACTACAGAATGTACACTGAAATTGGTGGCTCTGAGGCAGTACTATTTCTCGAATGCCTGGAACATATTTGATATAGTTGTTGTGATCATGTCAATTGTTGGTAAGTAAAATTGGATTGACAAATTCCTTAATAATTCAGTCATTCTTCTCAAAAATAGTTTAAACTTATCTTCAAATGGATGTTGAAATGGAAACCATAGTGTTGCAAAAATACTGAGCAAAAAGAAATGCGTGGTCTAAAAAACCCACCATGTTTTTATTGAAATAATAGGAAATTGTCTTCTAAAATGTATACTGTTTTTCTAATACAAATATTGCAAAAGTAATTAAGGCTGTTTTACATGAAATATTTCATAGGAATTTAAGTTCTTGTTTCTTATGGTGAAAAAACAGAATTAATGATCCAGCATGCCAACAATAATGTACTCCATTACATGATGATTTCCACTCTTGTAGATACACATCTTATAGATAACTACAATATCTTTGGTCAGTTAAAAAATGATGCTTTTTGTCATCTGTGTTTTAACAGAGAATTTAAATATATAGAGAATATGAAGACTGGAGTCAGATTATAGATTTTAGAATTCTGTTTCTGGAAACTTGGACATAAATAGCTGAAATTAAAGATTTGCACTGTGTAGCTGAATAAAAAAAGAACAACCCAAATGTATTAGATTTTATGTGAAGAGATTGCAGTGAAAGAATGCTGTAAAGAACGCTTCTGCCAGTTTAACTTCTCCAAGGGCCAGGACTGCCAAAATCATAGAAGACATTTAAGAGAAGAAAAAATATTATTTTCATTATTGTGAGTTATACTTTGGCTCACAGTAAGAATACAGCTCTTCCTTGAGGAATTAAGTTCCTGGAGCAAAGATCCAGAAAAATGTATTCCAAGTATCTAAATTTAGAAAAGCCAGACCTCTGCTTCTAGAGTTACTGGATCTGTATGTCAGTTTTCATGCAAACTAAAGATAAAATAAAAAATCTCTTAGATCTGTGTTCCTGAATGAACTCCAAGCCAGTGTCATGCATTGCACTGATGTTCCTCAGTTTTTGCTTGTATGCATCTTAATTATGTTATCTAAGTGATGACCATGACATTGTTATTACATTTTGTTTTCTGAGTTTAGCTGTGTAGAACAGAACCACTGCGGTTGGAAAAGAGCCTTAAGATCATAAAGTCCAACCATCACATTGCACTATAAAGCTATATATATACCACTAAACTATGTCCTGAGCACTATATCCACACACTTCTTTAATATCTCTGGCAATGGCAACTCCATCAAATCCCTTGACAGCCTGCTCAGTGCCTAACCACTCCTTCCATAAAGAAATTCACCTTGACATCTAATCTAAACCTCCCCTGGTGTAATTTGAGGTTGTTTCCTCATGTTCCACCACTTGTCACCAGAGAGAAGAAACTGACACCTACCTCATTTCTGTGTCAGCAGCTGACATCAAAGTAAGAAGGTAAGTACATAACCAGCACTTGCTGAAGAATTCATGCAGTTGATTTCAGAGAAAACCATTAGTCATCAAGTGTTGACAGGTACAGATTTTTAAAGCTGTGCAAAGAAAGATGCTTGCCATTCTTGGTGCAACAAATACTGTCTTCCAGTGGATGAAGGATGTAGTTCATAATGGCTGAATCTGAACTTTTATGAATGGTTGTAATGTTAAGCTGTTAGCTCCCATATGTGATATATTCTCCAACTGTATCAGTATTATAATTTCATCCTAACTAGATAAGAAATCTGATATTCTAACCATTTCTTACCATTTCCTTCATAGCCTTGCTGCTTTCTGGCATTGGTAAAGCATTTGAACATTTCTTACCACCTACGCTCTTCAGGGTCATTCGCTTGGCCCGAATTGGACGAATACTGAGACTCATCAGGGCTGCCAAAGGAATTCGAACTCTCCTTTTTGCCTTAATGATGTCCCTACCTGCTCTGTTCAACATTGGCCTCTTGCTTTTTCTGGTCATGTTCATTTATGCCATTTTTGGCATGGCTAACTTTGCCTACGTGAAGATGGAAGATGGCATTGATGACATGTTCAACTTTCAAACTTTTGCTAACAGCATGCTCTGTCTCTTTGAAATCACAACGTCAGCTGGCTGGGATGGTCTTCTCAGTCCTATTTTAAACACTGGGCCACCATATTGTGACCCAAATATAACTGGTAAAGTAGGTGAGTGTGGTAAACCTGCAATGGGAATTGTTTATTTTGTGAGTTATATCATTATATCATTTCTCATTGTTGTAAACATGTACATAGCTGTTATTCTGGAAAACTTTAATGCTGCTACCGAGGAAAGTACAGAACCTTTAGGGGAAGATGACTTTGACATCTTTTATGAAATCTGGGAGAAGTTTGACCCTGAAGCAACTCAGTTCATAACTTTCTCTGCGCTTTCAGACTTTGCAGATGCTTTGGCTGAACCTTTACGTGTACCAAAACCAAACAAAATTGAACTCATAGCAATGGACCTGCCCATGGTCAGTGGAGATAGGATCCATTGCTTGGATATCTTGTTTGCTTTTACCAAACGAGTGTTAGGGGATTCTGGGGAAATGGATACACTGAAAGTACAGATGGAGGAGAAGTTCATGGCTGTCAATCCATCCAAAAAATCCTATGAGCCAATCTCCACTACGCTCAGACACAGACAAGAGGAAGCTTCTGCCACAGTCATCCAGCGTGCCTACAGGAGTCATTTGCTCCAGCGCTCCATAAAGCATGCTTCTTACCTGTACCATCACAGAACATACAGTGGTGACACTCTTGGTGATGCTGCTCCAGAAAGAGAAGGACTCATAGCTTCTATGATGGGTGAAAACTATGGCAGGAATCTTGATGAATCTCAAACTTCATCCTCAGCATCCTTTCCTCCATCATATGACAGTGTCACAAGAGCCAGTAGTGGCAATCTGATAGTTGAGAATGAATTTACAGGTGACCAAAAATCTCTGGACATTAAATAGTTCATGAGTAACAATGCTGTTAAGAAATGTTCACAGAAGATGATACTGTAAATACACATCAGCTGAGGCTGCCTTCCCCTTTACAATGGAACTCTCAGAACTGATCATTTAGCCATGGTTAAGCCTGATCACTTAACTATGCTAGTGGCTAAGCTTTAGCCTTGGACTCTATGTTCAGCTTTGTTCAATATTAATACAGGCAGAAAAAGCTGTAAAGGATTTTGAGTCTGTCTTATTAATGACATCCCACTATTTCAAGGCAGCTCCCATGGCAGTGTGTTCACAGCAGTGACAAATGATGTCACATCTGATATCACACCTGCTGTCTTACAGGGGTCTAATTCAAAACACAGACAGCTCAAGCAGCAACAGATAGACCAGAAAAAAGAGTATTACATTTTGTTTAAATTGCAGAAGGAAGAGGGGCTAGAATTTCTCCTTAGTCCGCTCCTCTGTTGATATTCTCCTTGTAAATCTTTTAAATAAATGGCTGCTGATTTTTTTAATGTTTGGGAACTGAAACTTAGCCCCTGCATGATCCACAGTGTAGTGGACTTCTTCCAATATGATCAGCCTGCAGAATAAGTCATGGCATGTATGCTTTTGTGTTACTGCAGCTTAACGAAATAATAAATGCAACTCTTATTATTCAGGGTGTACTGAACACTTGCACAGGAACTCAGACAGGGAGTGCCTGTGGGCACCATGTAATCTGCCTTGGTCAAGGTGGTGGGCATCATCCAAGGCCATGGGGTTGGGACTCGACCTAAGGTAAATCCATCCTGTTGGCAGTAATTCCCCCTCCTGTTGTTGCTTTAATGGAAGGGACAGGTTTTTCACCCCTGCACAGGTTAGAAGAAACCACGATACAAGTAATGTGGACAATTAGGAAATCTGAGTTGAGGCAACTGATTCTGGGGTTAGCATAGTGCTACAGATGTAGTCACAGATGCTGCTTCTTATGAATGCAGGCAGATGGTCTCTCATGATCTTAGCACATTTTCCTTGCAAAGGTTTTTATCCTCATTGCGTCCTTACAGGCTTGGTTTTTGTAGAGAAGCACATGACCAAACTATACGTGGTCTTTTGTCCTTGGCACACATACATTGTAGATACTTTAAGCTCATGCACTTTGCTAACAGCTGTTGTGTTATCCTTTGTCATGTACCTGAGATAGTCATAAATTACCCTTGATGTTTTATTTCTCATTTAAATTTCAAGCATGCTACATGCAAGTCAACAGAATATGTTTTGTGTTTCTCCTAGTTACTGAGTTGTAGCTCTACAGTTGGATTTGCAAGATTTGTCAAGGCTCAGATGAGGTTTCCTCCAGCCAGAAAGAAAACTGGGCTTTGCAGATGGCTGGGTCCTGCTGTACACTCCATGTGTGACCTGCAGCAAGCTGGTTATGCTCTTCAACACCCCTTGCCTACATGGCAGTCAGATGGCCTGTCTTGTGTCCTCTCCCCTTTCTCCCATCTCCTTCACCTCTTCAGATTGTGAGCTCTTTGGCCAGAAATTTCTTTTTATTATAGATGGTAGAATGTATCTTAACAATGACATTGTTTATAGTTAAGGCTGTCTGAACAACGATTGCCAATAAATAATATTTATAATACCTTTTAATTTTAATCTATTTTGTGGTATTCCCTAAGTTTCCCCTGCTTTCTCCTGGCTTCATAGCAGCTTCAAGAAGTTCTAAGTTCCTCAAATTTTAAAATAGGTGCACAGTGGATTTGCTTTGTATGAGAGAAGACAACAGCTCTGTGCCATTGGACCCAAGGAGTCTCTATTCCTTCCCCCCAGAAAATAGAGTTAATAAGTAAAAATTAAATGATCAAAATAATTAATAAAATTGAATATTTTTGTTGTTGTTCTTTTTTTTTTTTTAAACACATAGTTGTGATTGACCACAACATTAGAGCTGAAGACATTGCTTTGTGGGACTGTATTTCCCCACCCCACTCTGCCAGATATCTGCTTCCCACATTGTGCACGGTCCATTGAGAAGCAGAAATGAGCAGCCACGCTCACTGTTTCCATTGATTTGGGTGTCTGTTGAACAGTTCTGGTATTGCATCACGTTATGTATGCAATTATGTATATTTAAATAATCACATACCCAGAGGGAATCACAGAATCATAGAATGGCCTGGGTTGAAAAGGACCACAATGCTCATCTAGTTTCAACCCCCTGCTATGGGCAGGATCGCCAACCACCAGACCAGGCTGCCCAGAGCCACATCCACCCTGGACACAGGAAACACAATTTGTCCTTGCCAGGAAGGGGTATTTTTGATTGAGTTAATACTAGGGTTGCTCTGAAAGTAATGCCTCCTATTTGATGATGTTGGCCCATGACATCAGAGTCGGATGTCAGTGGTATGGCAGTAGAGGTTGAACCTTCCCACCAGTATTTTGCTACAGTTTGTTGCCATGCAAAATATAATTTGGTGCCTTCAGTGATTTGTTTATCAAGGAATTGACAATGACATGTAAGGTAAATTCTGCTTCGTGCAGAAGCCCTTCTGAGTAAGAGTGGCATCATTTTGGGGAAGGCAGTCTTCTTGGTATGTTCTTAAATCCTTCTGGTTCTCCCCTGAACTCTCTTAAATTTGGATCCTACTGATGTCAAAACTGAAATAATAATGGAAGGGCCTTGAATACTTGCACTCCATTCCTAGAACCATAGAATGGCTCTAGGTTGGAAAAGACCTACCCAGTTCCAACCTTCTGCCATGGGCTGGTTGCCCCTCACCATGCCAGGCTGCCCAGGGTCCCATCCAACCTGGCACTGTGCACCTCCAGGGATGGAGCACCCACAGCTTCACTGTAGAGAAGAGGAGTTAGAGGAAAAAAACAACAACAACACGAGAAAAGACTGTATGGAACTGACAAAAAAAAAAAAAAAAAAAAAAAGCTACTTTCTTTTCATTAAAGTCAGGATCTTTAGTGACTTTACGAATGAGACTATTATCATAATGGGATCATATTGATCACTCAAGTTCAGTGATTCTCAGCTAGTTGGGGAAATCACTGGAGCTGCATTGCACTTTAAAGGAAACAGAGGTCCTTCCTCCCATTTGCCAGAGGCCTCTGCAATTCAACAACTGTAAATTAAAACTGGATTAAACGCAGAGAAGCAATACCAGAACAAACAGCATTCTCTGTTATGAAAAGAGATCCAAGTAACAGTAGAGAGGATGTGCTGTAACCCTCAGCACATAAAGCAGTGGGAAAATACACACAAAGGAGAAAGGTATTTAAAAGACACATGGAATAGCCAGGAAGGAAATTACCTTGGATATTAGCAGTTAAGAGTGGGATCTGCACCTGAGCAGTGAAACTTGTTGAATGCTTCCTCCTAGTGGTTTGAGATCAAAACGACACACTCAAAGTGCAAAACGAGAGTTCGATGACAAGTACAGAGGTTGAGACATAAATACACAAATGTTAGTTGTTTAGTTTAGTAGTTTAATATTAAAAAGAGAGTTAGCAACAACCAGAGGGCTACATAGAGGAGATGATTAAAAAAATGAAGATATAGGAATGTCTTAGAGTGAGGCACTAGGGAAGCAGTAGGGCTCAAGATTATCAGTCTGTCTATCTATCCATCCATCCATCCATCCATCCATTTATCCATCCATCCATCATAGACAGATATAATAGTTAAACCAGGCAAACATTCTCCCTTAGGCTTAATGAAAATGATACTCAACACGGGATTTCTTTTTCCTTGTCTAACAGGATAGGTTTGAATGGAAATTTGAGTACATCTGTGGATGAACAGAGGAGAGAATTAAAGCAATCAAACTGGGGGCCAAGGTAATCCCTGCTCAGAAATGCTGCTGAGAGCTGGCATGTGGATCTGCAGATCTCTCAGTGAGGGTTTTGTAGCAATGTGACAAAACAGGAAAGACGGCAGGATGAAAAAAAATAAACAAAATCAAATCCAGATGTAATGCTCACATTTGAAAAAGAGGCAAAAAACAATTCAAGCAATTAGAAACTCACTGAGTTGCCTGAAGGCAATGGGCACTTACTCTGGAGCTCTGGGATTTGCAAGGGGAAAACTGCTTCTGTCCACCTTGTGAAAGATCTCTTGCACTGGTCAATTGCATTTAACAATATTTTATCCATAACCTGAATGGTGGAATCCAGGAAGCATTAATGCAATGGGAAGGCATCGATGAGATCTCATCTGCACCCATGTATGCACTGGTAAACTGTGCTCAGGAAAGATTCATATAAAGCAAACAAGAATTAAAGGGTTTCTCCGATAAGGGATTAGAAAGGTTTAGAAAGAAGCCTGGAAGCCTAGTTTGCTTAATCCTGCAAAATGAAAATAGTGGGGAGAGATGTGGCTTTTTCTGAGAAGGGAATAAATGTCAGTGAGGGTTAAACTGGAGCACTGAGCAATGCTTATTTTGAATACAGCCTGTATCAAACACACTACCAAGTGCACACCGTGGTTGCAGATTCCCTACTGCAGTTTTGCATGCAGTGGAATCTTTCCATGATTGCGTGTCTACAGGCCCAGCCTCTGGCATACAGGAAAGCTGGAAAATGCACCTAGAAAACATGTCATCCACACCCTTTTCAAATAGGAGAACAAACTTCTCCAGAACAACAAGATCTAATAATTCAAGATGTATTTACCATGTCCCATCGATTGAGATCTAGAAGGTCTGCTTTCAGATGGTATAAGCACAACCCAACTGAGAGGGAGCTGGGTCATCAGTGCAGGTCACTGTGTTATAAATATGTCCTGTATCCACCAAAAGAAACACGAAACACAGTTTAAAGGCAGCCAAACGCCTTGCTGCTGGGTTCACACTCCTTTCTGTTGTCTTCTGGGGTTATAACTCTTCATCTGCAGACAACAAGGAAAATGTTTCCTCCCTTGGTAATTTGTTATAGGGTTACTTAGCCTTACACTTAAAATCTCAAGCCTACCTTCTCATTTAAATTAGCTTGACTTCAGCTTCAAACCACTGCTTCTTGATATACCTTTAATGCTACATCAAAGGTTTCTCTAGTACTTGCTATTTTCATTCAATGATAGCACTTTTTCACTATCAGCACTCTACTGTGAGAGGAATGACCTCTTAAAGTACTCCACACAGGCATTTTCCCTAGTAATCAAATAATCTTTTGGCTCTTTTTGTAGTCTTCCTCAGTTCTCCAACACACAACATACGACTGATGCTCCTGTATCAGACCCTGTGGCCTCATAAGCACTGCCTGTAATGCTCATTAGAATCCTGTTAGGATACAGCCAGTTTTGTTTATTTTTTTCTCTGGGAGCTGAAGGGTAGTGACTGTCTGTCAGGAGCTTTATAGGAGGTGGCAGGGAAAGGGTTAACCCCTGTGGCCATCAACACAGCTGTAAGTTACAAAAGACCAGGGGAAAAGGAAGAAGAAAAAAAAAAAAAAAGGATGGAAAAACTGGGAGGAGGAGAAGTTTGCTTAGGACAGAGAGGATGATCTGGAAGAAGACTTGCTAAGGTAAGGTTTGGGAAGGCTGTGTACTGTTTTGGGGGGAGAAATGACTGAGGGTGAGCAGATGGAGGAACACCTGATTGGGCTTAACAGGGCTGAGAAGAGTCAAAATGGTGTATATCTTCACATATATGAAAGGAGAAGATTCAATCAGGGTCACTGTAGCTCACTGTAAGACTAACAAGCTGGGGAACGCTTGGATTGCTTCTTGTCTTCTCCCTCCACATCACCATCTAATCTTGAAAGGAAATGTCTTTCCTGACACAAAAAGCAATTCTTTAGTGATGTTTTAGAACGTTCTGCTTGGTGATCTTGAAACATCCCCTCAAATGGGGAAGATACTAGATAAATTTGTTGTTATCCTGGTTTGGCAGTATGCAACCCTTAAAACCATTGCTGGCTCTGAGAGACTCTGGTAGCATGGTCTAGTTCATCTCTCATTAGCGTGCTTGTTGCTGTTTGCATCTCAGACTCATGTTTTTGGCAGATCTCTTACCTAGCTGAGGTTCAGGTTGCATTTTCAAGGTTCTCTTCGCATTCATGCCCAATTGAGAACCAAGTTTCTGATGTGGTGATACTGCCATACAGGAACCATATCTGTGCCACAGATACCTCTCAATCAGCACGCTAGAGAAGTGACCTCATCAGAAGATTGGATTCAAGAAACAATATGAAAACATGTACTGCAGTGATGGATTTTAGTTGATATCTAGCTGTTGGCCAACCTCAACAATAGTTGCTTATTCACCCTCAGCTATGCTATTGCCACAGCATGAACCAAGCACGTGTTACATGGGGAGCTGTTACTCCCTGTATAGGCTATAAGTCAGTGTCAGTTTTTAGTGTCTCAGTGGGTCACTGAGAATTGCTTGTTATTTGTTGGCATAGATCACAAGATCGAGATGTGTAATTAACAGCAGAGGATGCTGAAACTCTTCATGCAACAGGGTTTGCCAGTTGTGCTCTTTGCTCTCTTGAAAAGTGTGTGGCTCATTCCTAAGATAAAGATATTTACAGTGGTAATAAGAATTCTATGAAAACTTAATGTCAGTGTGAGGATATGTCTATTTCTTTCACTCTGCTCTTTCTACCAGCTCTGACTGTACTGTATGACAACATGCCTGGCTTTATATATAAGCAAATCTTCTGCAAGTGCATGTGTCATGTATCAAGCAAGGTCCTTGATGTAAGGCAAACCCAAACAAGTAGACTGCTTTGGGGAACCCCAGTAGGATGGGAGAGAACTGCAAATATCCTTCCTGCACACAGTTGTAAGTAATTTCACCTCATTTACTCAAACATCTTAATGTGAATACTTTATTCTCAGTATTATGTGTATATATATATATATGTATATATATATCTTCCCTGTTGTATTTGGAGGTTTCTTTCCAAGCGACTTTTTTTTTTTTTTTTTTTCAGGGAAAAGGCAGCTGGAGATATTTCAGGTTCATCTGACAAATACTTCCCAATTTATTATCAAGTTCTCTCTTCTGTTGAGGCTGTGTCATGATAAGGGGAAAAAAATGATGCCCACTGCACCCAACAGTTCAGCTGTTAATTCATTTTTAATTGCTCTGGGAAATTTGATATTGCTTGGTTGATGGAATTGAGCCAATTTATGCCAGCTGAGAGCCTTTTCTGTTAGAACTTTTGTGAATTTAACTTAGGTTGCAGAGGCTTTGGTTTTGTGCTTGTTTGTTTTTTGGTAAGCTGTGAGACAAGCTCATATTAAATTTATACATTAGAAACAATCCTGAATTTCTTTTTCCCGTTTAGATTAAACTGTGTTCTGAGTCAGTCATAGATGCATTACAAGCCTTTTAGCAAACACTATCGTATCTCCTAATACTTAAATTCTGCAAACTTTCTTCAAAATCCATTTTTTATTTATTTGCACAAACCTTAGCAGCCCATTAGCTGACATCAGCCTCGATATCTGATCCAAACAGCATCTCTTCAGATGAATAAACCAATTATGCTGTGCTTTTCTGGACAGCATCCTTTCTTCCATGATTTCTTTCTGGAGTTGTGCCTTCAGGCAGTGCTGATTCCTCAGGATGATGTGATATCCACTTTTCTCTTAAGATAAGAATGAGTGTCTTTACATCTTACTTCTTCCCAGACAGCCCAGATGGGAAGAACCCAGCTGGATGTGCTGTGTATTTATTGTTAATGATGGTACAACTCCAGCTTTAGGCTAAAGATGCAGTCAATGCAGGGGAGAAAGACAGCTCTGATTAATTGTATCCACGTGGAGATGGGGGAAATCAGGTGTATCTCTCTGGTGACTTTTTGGGGAGTAGGCATGATATGGCTTTACCTATGGCTGATATAGGTTTACCTATCTTTTGGACACCTAGATGAGAGCAGACAAGTCCCACAGTAACTCATGTAGGGTGAGAAGAACCATGCAAATCTCAAAGCTGTAAAGCAGCAACCGTGCTGGATTTACAGGACAGTCTCAATTTTAAGAGAAAGGCTCTGCAGTAAGGCCAGATCTGCTTTGGTCAGCTTGCCAGGTGAGTCCCAACACCCATTTCAATTCCAGTTTCTTGTATAACTTAGAACCCTAACATTGTCACAGCCTTTCTTTCTATGGAGATAACAGGGTTTGATTCAGTTATTGGTGCCATATTTCTCAGAACAGTTCTTGCTGGGTATATTTTTGGAGCCAGATGTTCAGAACATGTGGACTTGGAGATCTCATGCTGATTTGCTGTTTCTTTATTCCAGAAGAAGTGATTCCTACTGTCTGATAACAAATGGTGGTGTTGGCCCATTATGCAGGCTGTGTTTCACAGATGATTTTGTCCATGTGTCAGATACCAAACTCAGGGCAGGAAATGAGACTACAGGGTGGTGAGATGTTCTTGGGGAGTGACTCACATGAGTGAGTTACTGAGGTATTGCAGAAAAATAATATAATGGTGGCTGCAGTAATTAAAAAAATACGAAGTAAGCTTCCACTCAAATCAGAAGTGGATAAATTCCTCTGACAAATACTTGTCCTCTAACTTCTCCTTTACTTCAAACCCCATCCATCTAAACCAATTCAGAAATTCTCATTTAGTGTTCATTTTCTTCTCTCTTCTCCTTTGACGTGAATAAGACTGAAGGAAACAAAACAAAACCACAAGTAAAAATCCATTAGAAAAAGCGAAATATGAACAGTGCCAAAGAGTGGGAAAAGCTTGTCCAGCATCTGTCCTTTCTATTGAACACCTGGGTGCCCACAAAGAGAGGTGACTCTTGGCCCCATCTAACTCTTTGGGAGACCGAAATCAATTGTTAGGATTTCATGCTATTGCCTGGAGGTGGCTGTGTTTGGGCTGGGGATAGCAATTCCCTTCCCAATATCTGGCAGAAGACCCATTCCTCTCTCATTTAAAATCACCCCCTAATCAATGCTTGAAAATGGATCAAAGAGTAAATGAACAAACCTCTCCAAGAGAGCACTCAAACTCTGCGGGAAAATAAAAAAAAAGCTGGACTTTGCTTGTTGCTGAGGAGAGCATTCAATATCCAGCCAGGGTCTGACCCTGCACTCAGAGGGGGTCAGCTTGGAAAGCAAATGCAGTTGTTCAGTGCAGGCATTGATGTCCTTTAATGCCGGATTTCCAGTCAAGAGCAGTATAGTTCTTAAAGGCTCCATTTGTCAGAGGTAGGATACTGCATAAAGGATGAAGTACAAAAAGCTGAGAGCCTTCAGCAATTATAGCCTTGTTTAAAATTTTCTCTAAACCAGAGGGACTCAAAGGATTCCTTGATTTTTTTTTTAACAGGGCAAACTTTCAGATGCTTGCAGAACCTGGTGACTTTAGTACAGATTATCCCATTGGATAATTGAGCCTGTTGCATTAGCAGCCAGATCCTGGTTGAGTGCTGTCATCCCCCTTGTCCTTTCTTGTTATTGTGAGAGGCAGGCTGGCTTATTGTGTTAGGGTTACAGGTGATTGATGGCAAGGAGTCCTCTTACTGAGGCTCTAACTTTGTTTAAAAACTGGTTTGATCTTGTTGGGAAAAGAAAATGAGCAGCAAAGGTGTGGTGAGAGTTGTTGGAAGTTTGGAATTGGAAGTGGGAGCGAGTAGGTGAGGGTTTGCAGGCTGTACTTGCAGAAAGGCAGACAAAGGAGAGAAGGAGGAACCCCAGAGACACGTGTGAGGCAGTGACTCCCCTCTCTGGCAAAAGAGGAAAGCTGGTGAATGGAGTGGTAATTATTTCTGGTTGTGTAGTGTTTACCCAAAATGGAGGATGGTCAGTTCCATGTGAAGGCAAGTCTCTCAGGTCTTACTGGTGTCTTTTGTGTTCACCAAGTAGAAAATGGCTCTAGCCAACGCAACCACAGTTTGTGAGTGCCTGCTTGTCATTGAATCCTTTTCTACTTACTGATTTCCACCTAGGCTTTTGCTGGTTGCCCATTCTTGTGCCTTCATCACACCAGGAGGATGACTACCAGTATTCATAAGAGCTGTCCCTGAGATCAACAAGTCAAGTTTTCTATACACACGTAATATCAGGAGGAGAGCGTTCATTTGGAAGAATTTCAGGGTAGGCCTCTGCTCATCTTGAAGAATCTAAAACAATAAAGTACTAATGGCAGTTTCATAATGTACTCTTTCCACTCTTTTCAGAAAGTAAGATGATTTTGTCATATCTCTATGCTGTTGCAGTAGTTGGAAATGGGTGTAGAAATGGGCACACCAGAGGTAAGTGGAGTGATAAGAGTAATAGGAGGTAATAAGAGTGATCTGGTGGAACAGAGATTTTGGGAGTTAAATAACACAGATTGTCAAAGTCCTGTAGCCTACAGCCCTTGGATTTGCAATTTATTAAGTGTAAGGCTGAAAACATCCGTGAGGAGAGACAGAGAAAGGATGAAGACGCTGTAGAAACTTTATATGAAAACCCTAAAAGAAAAAGAACAGGAGAGCTCAGTTTAATTTCCATCAAACGTGTCAAGCTTCGGTCAGATATTCTGACTCATAAACTCTTGTAAGCACATTTAGTCTGAGATATGGCCTATGTGAGCAGCAGTAGGCGTACAGCAGTCCTAAGGATGTTCACAGGATTATTTCCATGCTGGAAGATGTTTTGGTCTTTATTGCTTAGCTATGCTGAATCTTTCTACCCCAAGCAATTCCCAGAAACTGAAGTGGCAGTGTCTGAATACAAGCTAACAGGCATTGCGATTAATTAGAGGGTTCAAATTAAAATTAAAAAAAAAAAAAGAGAGAGAGAGAAATGGTTGATGATTCACTTAAAATACCGAGTAAGTGTACTGGAAGAAAGCTTGATTTTAATTGGTGTTAAATGGAGGAAAGGAGGGCAGCTGGACTGCAATGAAAGAAAGAAAAGGGATAGGGATGTTAATGCAGAAAATGACTATAGCACTCTGAGTTTGCCTCCAGTCCTCGTGTGTGCTCATTAGCTGTGCCTCCATGATGCACATGAAATCATGTTTCTAACTGCAGGCTTGCACAGAGCATTGGAATTGTGTAGTGTACGAGGAGTGGCTCTGGAGGCTCAAGTAAGGCAAAGATTTGCTCAAACTACCTACCCAAGGATGAAAAAAAAAGTGCCCAGATGGTTTAAAGCTGTGGCAGACAAGACCTTACATCATGTATGATCAACCTTTCAGAACATATAAAGCAGCTACGTTTCTAGATGCTCTAGATTTTACGTTGAATTTTCTCCTAAAAACCATAAACAGCTTTTTTTTTTTTTTTTTTTTTGGTCTGCCTCAAAGTTGTCCTCATAAGCAAATCAGAGCTTGGCAAAGCTTAGATTTCATCCCTTAAATGTTTTCCCATGACTTGTGTAGTCCATGTGTGCCTGTTAGTCATCTCAACTTCCACTGGGTAAGCCATGCTGCTTCTCAAGGCCATGAGGGGATCAGAAAATCATAGAATCATTAAGGTTGGAAAAGACCACTGAGATCATTTAGTCCAATCATTAACCCATCCCCACTGTGTCCACTGGACCATGTCCCTAAGAGAGATGGCCATGTCCTTCAATAGAGGGGCTGCATAGGGTAAGGCGCCTTCTGTGTCTTGAACTTATCTTCCTGACCTAAAAAAGAGGGAAAGGATTTATCAGGGCTCGATGTGTGAATGCTCCCTTGTAGCAGGGCTTACTGAACATGGGGTTTGTACAACCTCTTGGAGGGGGTTGGCATTGGCAAATTCGTGTGAAGTTTTTTCAACAATCTGAGTGTCAGAAATTCATTCATTCTAAGGAAAAGTCTTTCATTAAGGTGCAGGTGAAACTGAAGAAATAGAAAGCTTTGCTGGAAAACCAAGCACTGCTTTACAGACTCTAAAAGGAAAACGGTTTCAAACTAAACAAGGGGAGATTTAGACTGCATATAAGAAAAAAGGGTTTTGCAATAAGGATGGTGAGGCACTGGCACAGGTTGCCCAGAGAGGTAGTGGATGCTTTTTGATGCTTTTTCCTTGGAGATATTCAAGGTCAGGATGAATGGGGCTCTGAGCACCTGATGGAGCTGTGGGTGTCCCTGTTCACCGCAGGGGAGTTGGACCAGATGACCTTTAAGTGTCCCTTCCATCACAAATGACTTTATGATACTGATGCTGCTAATCACTGGAGTCAGTGTGAACGCTTTCCCTGCTTCCTTGCTCTCTAAACTACCTAACTACCAAAAATTTGTGCTGTCCATGAGCATGGACATAATTCAACACAGCGTAACCTTCATCCCCTTTCAAATTAAAACACAGCCGTGTTCTGGTTTTAACACAAGTGGCCTAATTGTGTGTGTGTGTGTGTGCTGGGGGGGGTGAGCCACTTCTGGGAGGCACTGGGGAAAGGAGGCAAGCTAACTTTTGCTTTAATGATGTGAGCTGTTATGTGTCTATCAGGGCACTGAATGGTTTCTTCACACTTGGACACGTTCACTGTCTGAGGCGCTGCCTGCCCATAATATTTTTTTTCACCTTAAATTAGATTAGCTCACTTCAGGATTACATTTTTGAGTCTAATTGAACAAATGTAGCAATTTAGCCAGGCGTTACAGGATTTCCCCATGGATGCTTGATGAGAGATGTTCCACGAGGATGATACACTTAATTAAAAGATGGAAGCTGAAGACTGATACAGATGTATCAGCTGACACGGCAGCAAGATTTATATCAGGGTCTCTTAGCTTATCAAAATCAAAGCGGGGGATGAAAAGAAATCGGGGCTCTGAATCTTTTTCTGGCGCTTCCCATAGCACAGAGGAGGTTTGATAGGGAGGGAATCCAGCTCTGTAGGTTTGTTTCATTAGCTCAAAATGGGGCTGGGAAGCATCAGGAAAGCACATTTGTGGGGATCTAGGATCTTCGTTGTCCAAGAAGGAGTATGGGTCAGCATGGGATGGCGGAAGCCCTTTTACCTAATTAATAAAGCAGCAAGTCAGAGATAGGTCTTTCTTCACCTTCAGTCTGCCTTCATTTTAGATGGGAAAACCCTCGTCCTGGTGTCTCCCTCTGTTTCAAAGGGATTTATAGTAAATAACAATATTAGTTCTTGCCCAGCAGAGGGAAGTATTGGCTAAACTGAGCATTGCCTATGAAAACCCGATGGCACCCAGTGCTCCACGAGCATCTCGTACCACTTATCCCAGTGGCCAAAGGCTTCATAGAGAGCCAAAATAAATAAATAAATAAATAAAAAGTGCTCACATAAAAGTGGGAAGGCGGGCTGAAGCCTTTCAAATTTAGAAGAAAACATGTGCGTATATATAGGGATTCAGAGGAATTGTATTTTTATTTTAAGAAAAAGAACAGTATGTTTCAAACTAAATCTCTCCTCCAAACTCTCTCGTTTGCAAGAGCTGCGTGTCTTTCCAATTTCTTTGTTTCCTTAGAACAGGTGGCAACAAATGTGTGGGGATTTGGGATGAAAGGTTCTATAAATACATTGGAACAATAAATGGCTCTTTGTAAGCAGCACTGCTGTCTGTAATTCCTTTAAGAGAGCAGTGAATGCTTCAGAGGAAAAAGGTGGGTTTTTTGGAGTGAAGTGAATAGAAAGATGACATCAACTGATCTCCCACGTAGTATTTACTTTGCTGCTGGTGCTTCCATCTGACATACACATTTATTGGGTTTCAGCTGACTCATTTGAACTTCTTCACAGACGTTCGGTAAGTCAACATTACCTGAAAGCTTCTTGCAGATTTGGGTGAGGTAGTGCATGTTTAATCAATTTTATCTCTTTGATCGGTCTGTCTATAGGGCTGCAATTAACATGGTTGCTGTATGATGAGTTTTTCCATTATGAGTTGTCTGTGTCTCGAGGATGCTTTCCCATTGCTGTGTGAGTTTGTTGCTGCACAGGTCCGTAGCCCACCCTGATGTGCTGCCCTTCAAAATATGTCTTCCATAAAGCAATGCTTAAGGGGAGGAGATTTATATATAGGATTTGTATAACACATGCAAACTTGATCTGGAAACCTGGGGGGCAAGTTTTTCTGGGCTGCCCCTAGGAGATAGGATGAGTATGGGGGATTCTTTCAATCCTGTTCCTGGCATAAATAAATCTGACAGATAGCTTTCCTGCCCTTTTTCCTATCTTTCCCTTATCTTTCTCTGTAAATAGTACTCTGTGTTTCATGTAAGATCTGCTCAGACTGAGCTGATTTCATTACCAGAGGATCAAGGATTTGCTAGTGATAGGAGTAATTTCTCCATTTCTAAAGGCAGACGAAATGAGGATGGATCTTTCTTGTGCTTCTTCAAGATTTTACAGTGCTTCCTTCTTCCATAAGAAAGAGTGGCAGAGTTGAAAACTTAGAATAGTATTACTCAACAGTGGCTGCAAAGGAGAGAACGGGTGGTTGGGCCAATGGACAGGAACTTCAATGAAAGCTCGGGGGCTTTCCCCTCTGTTCCCTGGCTGTGACACTAAACCTGTGGCACTGCAATGCTGGTGGCTCCCCTATGCCATCACACTTCATTTCTGGGACCAGGCCTGGCACAGTTACTGCCGACTACTAAAGAAGGAATTGGGGAATGAAGTCCCATTTTCAGCCTCATGCATGGCAGTCAGCAAAGTTCTGAGCTTCCTGCAGTGATGCTGATCCCACTGCCCCATAGCTAGCTTTCTGCCCTTTTGAGGATGTCCTTTCCCGTGCACAGCCACCATTCAGCTTCTTATCGAGTGATTAAAAAGGCCCTTCCCTGAAGATTTGTCTTCCTCTGTCTCCTACCTCCTACAACATCCTGCACTGCTGCAGGCTTTCAGGGGTGGTTTTCCCATCAGGAACCTTCCTTCCTGCTCACACCCATCCTCCTCCATCTTCACTCACCTCCATTTCCCTTTGTGTTCTTCTTTTTTTAGTTCCAACCTTTTCTTCCTAGCTTCTTTTCTCCACCTGCTCTTCCCCATGATACACTCCATTCTCTTTTCAGTTTGCATCTATGCCAGTTCTGATCTCCTCATTTGTTAATTTCTTTGAATGCGAGCTTCCTTCTGAATCGAGATCTGCTCATCAATCACCTTCCTAGTGACAAACTGCTGCTTTTTTGGATCATTTTGTAGCATCCTCAGTACTTTGCTGCCTGAACTGCTCCTTTCCCAGCATTTGTGTTGTAGAACTAATATCTAGCCCTCAGCTTCTTTCACAGAAGTGTTTCTTACTGCTCCAGGCTCTTTGCAGAGCAGTATCATTCACTTCAGAGCCCATCACTGGACAAGGGAAGCACTGCTCATTTCTCTGTACACACTATTTTACCCTGCTCAGAATTGTGAGGATTTTTTTGCAGTTCTTCAGAAGTTTCTTTCAATTCTACAACACTGAATACTTCATTATTTCTAGCAAACTGTTGCTCCTCTCTCCACCTATGAGCATCCATTTATGACTGTCTCACTTATTGCCAGGCAGCTTATTTTTTGGCAAAAGCTGCTCTATTTGCTCACTTCCATGTCATGCTTAAAGAATGACCCAGCCTCAACACTTCCTTAAAGATTGAAGCACTTGGAGCAGGAGGTTGCAGGAGCCCTTACATTTGGTTGTGTTTAGTTGTCCATGGGAAAAATTAAGTCCAACTTTGGCACTACTCAGCCTGTCCCCTTCCCCTGGGTGTTGGGGTCCTCCTGTCCTGTCCTATTCCCCAGCAACTCTCCTGTCACATCTCCTTGCTGTCAGTCAGATCCTACCTCCAAACACCCACAACTCCCTGATGGCAACCCATCATATTTCCTCTTTTTCCCCATCCCACCTTCCTTCCTAGTTTTCCCTATTCCACCTTGCTTCCTATCCCACTTCTAACTTTCTCCCCCATTCCTTATTCTCCATTCCTCCTTCCTTCCTTTCCCTCTTAATTTCTCTTCTGTTCTCTCTCTCCACCCCTCACCCTTGCCTATCCTTTCCCCATCCCTCCTTCTTCCTCATACTTCCCTCATCCTACTCTCTTCTCTATCTCTTCACCCTCTCTTCTCTACCCATGTGTACTCACCTTCCTCTCTAAACTTTTTCCCTCTCTATTCTGTCCCACCTCATCCCTTGTCTCCCATCCTTCTTCAGGTGTCCTCACAGCTTCCTTTCTCCAAATCCCCTTAAATTCCTAGTGACAACCCCAAACTTTCATCACAGTTCCATCCCACCTTCTTTCCCAGCCTGCCTTCTTCACCAGTCCTCTGTATCTTCACCTCTTCTTTCCTTCCTTTTCCTTTTCTATCTTTAATCCTTCCTTGTTCCCTTCTGTGCTTCACCCATTCTACCTTCACCTCCATCCTTTCTCCCTATTATCTCCCCCCAGCCTTTCTTCTGTCCCTCAGTACTTTCTTCTCCAGTCTTTCTTCCTCAGCCTTTCTTACCCCTTCCTTCTTCCTATCCGTCTCTCCTCTCCACCCCCCCCTTCCCCTCTCCACCCCCCCCTTCCCCTCTCCACCCCCCCCCTTCCCCTCTCCACCCCCCCCCTTCCCCTCTCCACCCCCCCCCTTCCCCTCTCCACCCCCCCCCTTCCCCTCTCCACCCCCCCCCTTCCCCTCTCCACCCCCCCCCTTCCCCTCTCCACCCCCCCCCTTCCCCTCTCCACCCCCCCCCTTCCCCTCTCCACCCCCCCCCTTCCCCTCTCCACCCCCCCCTTCCCCTCTCCACCCCCCCCCTTCCCCTCTCCATCCCCCATTCGAACATCCCTCCTTTCCCTCCCCATCCCTTTCCACCCTTCCTCTCCACCCTTCCCCTGTCATTCTTTCCCCTCCCCATCCCTCCCATCCTTCCTCCATCCCTCCTCCCCTTCCCCACCCTTCTCTCCCTTCTCTTCCCCATCCTTCCTCCCCCCCATCCCCTCTTTCCCTCCCTCCTCCCACCGGCGGCAGAGGGCGCTGCGCTCCCGGCCCGCCCCAGCCCGGCTTCTCTCTGTAGGGCGGGGAGAGGCGGGAGGTGCCTCCCTTCCCTCCCTCTGCCCTCCCTCTCCCCTCCCTCCCGCCCCCGCCGCCCGGCCGGGGCTGCGCTCCCGCGGCTGCCGCACACGGCGCGGCGGCTCCGAGCCATGAACCCTCCGCGGCGGCCGGGCAGCGCGCCCCGCAGCCGGGCCATTCCCGCGGGACGGACCGCTCGGGGACTAAAACTCTATGGATACAATGAAGTGGCTCTGGGACTCTTGGTTTAGCAGGAATATTTAAATAAACCAATGTAAGTTTCTCTTTTTTGTTTGCTTGTTAATAAAAAAAAAAAAAAGAAAGAAAGAAAAAAAAAAAAGAAAAAGAAAAAAGCATTATGAGAACCTCCCCCTTTCCCCCTTTCCCTCCCCCTCGGAGACGTCCGGTTCCGAGCGAGTCGGAGGAAGGAGGAATTTGTCGCGACGGGGTTTCCCCTTCCCCAAACTTACCCCTCGAGGTGCGACCGGTGCCGTCCCGTCCGGGCAGGGCGCGGTAAGGCTGCAGGAGGGTGAAGTTGGCTCAGCAGAGCTTGCGCCGGGTGTGTGGAAGTGGAGGAGATGTGGATGTAGATATTGTGCCGATGAAAAGTAACTCTGGTTGGGAATTGTCTAGGTTCCGTCTTGCTTCCGCGTCCAGAAGTGCCAGAAAGAGATAACAACGCAGAAAATACTCTGCAAATTGTTTGGTGAATGTCATGTGGTGTCAGATGGCTTTGAATGGAATTTTAGTGGCACGTTTCATGGGGAAGAAATGAGCTTAGATGGTTATTTCCGCGGTGGCAAGAAAAATTAATCGTTCTCGTGTATTGTGAAAGTGTTACTGATGTTACTTGTAAGAACTGACATAATGTATTAAGCATATGTCTTAATAATGCCCTTCTCCTCGAAGCCCTTTGTAAAACACCCATACTTAAAACATTTGGAGTTTTTACCAGCACAAATTAAAAAACTCCGCTCGGCTGAAAGAAGTGTAGAAGGAAAACAGGGAGAGCTGTGCAGCATGCTGGCAAGGTGATAGTGATTTGATCTAAGGCAGCCCCGAGGGGACCGGTGACATACTGGGAGCACCGTAAGTGAGAACGAAGGCTAAATTAAAACAAAAGTTATGCAACCAAAGTGTGGCTGCAACGGGAACAAATCGGACCTTCTCTTTATTTATTTATTTATTCTGGATATATGGGTGAGAAAGTGGAAATGAGCTTCTAAAAAGCAGAGAAACGCGTGAGCTGTGCTCACCTACGGCAACAGGTCTTGTTTTGCCTGGAAAGGATGAACTGAGCTTTGTGAGTGCTTGAGCTGAACCTTTCCATCCGAGGCTGGGGCAGCTGCCGATCCTGCAGAGACAGGCGACAGATCCGGAGCTCGTGGCCCCAATTTCTCTCTCCACCAGGGCGACGAGCTGCTATTCCCAAAATACAGGGCGTATGGTGGAATAAACGCGGCGATTCAAAGAGGATTTGTCAATACTAAAAATAAACAGGCCCGCAGATGTGTCCTAGAGGGTCATGCCCAGTCACTGCGTTTTCAGGGCCGTTCTGCCCATTTCGCGATTTTGCGTGAGCGTGTCCTGTCCAAGGTGCTGAAGTTGATTTTGCTGCTATTTCCCAGGATTTGAGGGCTTTGCACGAGTGGTTTTGGGAGGTTTCTTCTCGCCTTAAGGCGATGCGGTGTAAGTTGGAGGATCCCCCCCCGGGTGGCACGAAGAGGAAGCAGGGATGTGTTTTCAGACACGTATATTTGATCCGTCCTTTTGGCGTGGGAAAGCGGGCCAGGTGGAGCTGCAGATGGATCCAGCAGATCCTATAAGCTTTTGGTGGCAGAGAACTGGAAAGGTCAGAGCTGTAAGGCAGTGAGGAGTGAAACTTCCTCATTCTACTGGACCAAGAATGTGGTGGTTTTGAGTGTCGCTGCTGTTGGTTTGGGTGCCTTGTCTCTGATGAGATGCTTTATTCCAAAAAAGTTTAGGGAGAGCCCTGTGCTGGCTTGGGATAGGAATGATGCAAATGGGACTGGAGTGATGCCCAATGATTTTGATAGTATTTTTGTTCTTCTGGTGTAGCCTCTAAAAGTGGCAAATATGGTTGATGAAGACCTTCAGAAATAGTCAATCCTTAAGGGAAAAAGTGTGTCTTTTGGGGAAAGTGTCTCAAAAATTAAGCAATGGAGTCCTGCACTGCAAATTGTGATATTTTTAGATTAATGTGCCAAAAGCTCTCAGACTTAAGTAGTGGAGTTTATGTAATCTTTGGTATGAGACAGACCACAGTATTGCCAGAAATAAGCGTAGAGGAATATATTATTTGTCTTTGCTTCGAGTTTGATCTTGTAATGTGCTTCTCCTCAGTTCTTGAAATTAATTCTGAATCCATTTATAGTGCAGATGAGTAATTTTTGTCTAAGACTCCAATAGGGTTTTACAAACACAGATGATCTGACTTTGATACCTGTGTTTTTATGGATAAATAGTTCATGCTGTGAGGAGTCCTGTAGGTTTAAAGCACGCAAAAAGTCCATACAGTATGGTAGAGAACTGATGTTTCATATCCTCAGTCACTCGTCGGAGATCACAGAGGAACTCAGTTGCATCATTGGCTGTGTAGCCCAAATACCTTGACCATTAAGGGTATATGTAGATCATGAGGCTTCTTGACTCTGGGTGACAGCTTATGAGGATAGAGTCTAAAAAGTGCAACACAGTGGAAAGCATCACATTCCTGGTCTGAATCAGAAACTAGCCTCCGTTCTTGCTATGATGGACTAACACCTGTGGGACTAGCACATGCCTCACAAGATTTTTACAGGCTACAGAGAACAGTTGAGTGGTAACTTCATTCTTGATTTTAAATGCATAATCAAAATTATACTTAAAATTGTACTGATAGGAAATGACATTCTGAAAGGAGATTTATGAAATAGAACTAGTTTAAATTTCTTCTGAAAATCTTTTTTTTTTTTTTTTTTTTTTTGTATTAGATAGGGATTTATCTCTTCTTGACCATTTTCTTTACTGGTTTCAGTTGTGTATCTTGAAGAAAAGCTCTGTCCATGTATGTGTGGAGAGAACTTGTTAAAGCATGTTGAATGGTTGTTCTGAAATCATGGTCGTGTTTTTTGGAAAGAAACAGATCAATATCTGTTGTTAGCTTGGATTACTTTTGGAACCTCAATATGACAAATACAAAGAGACCTTTTGTTTTCAGAGGGCGGATGCTCAGTTTTTCCTGAAAATTACTACCTTGTAAGTTGTCTCCAATCATCCTCAAGAATTACTCTGAAAAATTATAGGTCTGGTAGTTAAAAAGTGGCAACAAGTAATTTCTCAGTTCTGTTAAATGAAACTCATATTTCACAAAGACAGTATATCTCTGAAGTATATGCTTAACTTCTGCTTCTATTTACATGTTGTCTTGTGCTAGAGTCTTAATCAGTGTATGAAGCAATTTATATTCTAAATTCTATCATCAGTTCTCACTTTTACTGTCTATTTTTGTGCTTATCCCATCGCTGAAGATATTCAAGGCCAGGTTGAATGGGGCTTTGGGCAGGAGGTATCCCAGCTAGATCACTTTTAAAGTCCCTTCCAACCCAAACCATTCTGTGATTCTAAGCTGGAAAAAAATACATGAAGTCAGTCAGGTATATTCCTTGTTTGCCTAGAGTGACTATCTTGTCTGTGCTATCACATCGTTCAGATAAAGATGATAAAATTTGTTTGTTTATCTTTAAACTAATTGTTGTCTTTATGACTGAACTAAAACCCTGATTATTTTTCTATTGATCTTTTAATATTTATTTTGCAAGCCAACCGTTGGGCCCACTTTCACCTGGCTCTGTCTCTTTGGGTTTCTCTTGCAAAGTGACAGTTTCTAAATCAGGAAGGAAATCAGGTCACATTTCTGGCTCTGCAGGACTTATCTCACTGCTCTTCTTTCAAAGTAATTAGAGTTACTAATAATGAGAAAAAGAAAACTTTTTCAGAATTGGTATGTCCCTAACCCGTCTCTCCTTCTGGCTGTTTTTGTGTCACAGAAAAGATAGGAAAGTTTATTGAGGAAGCTCCTTTTGCTCTATGAGGCTGTGACTTCCTTCAAATTGAGCTGCAGGTGATGTGGTCACCTTTACAAAGATACCCTGTGTTTCTTAGATTAGCAGAGTTTATTTATTTATTCCCCCCTCGTTCCTGTATGGTGTTACTGGGCTTCATAGTGGAGCTTCTTAGGTCTCAGCCTGGGAGGAGAACAAGATGCTGACTAAAGCTGTCCCTGAGCAGGCTGGGGAAATACTGGAGGGACAATATGAGCAGAACAGAAAGCACAGCAGTTTTATTAAACACATGTACTGCCAGCAATCACAACCATAGTTTGTGCCCTTCCTATTCAGGCTTCTTACCTGTTATATTTCACTGGAGCATGCTCCCAGGAAAAATGGCAAGTGAAGCACAAAAGTTCCTTCTCCTTTAATACATCCATCTTTGAGGAGATGTGACTCAGGAGGGGTTTCCTCTTCTGTGTGCAAAATTTTCATTGATGTCAAAAGATCCCTTATTTTCCACGGCAAAAGTGTGCTTCCCTGCTCTCTGTAATCAGTGAAGCTGTTTTTGTCTCAATTCTGCATGACAAAAATGGCTTGGTTTTCATTTTTTACTAGTTTTATAATATTACAATAGCTTTTTTTAATAGAAAGGCATCACACATCAAACAATAAAGTTTTAATTTTTCAGAATGTTTCGTTACAAGTGCTGTTAAACACTGAGTTTTCCTTTTTTACTGTACTTAATTAATTTGAAAGTGGAACAATTTGTGCTCTATCCTGGAAAAAATAACTCTGTTCTTTACCAGGTTGTTTATTTCAACTTTCAGCTTGATTTGAACTTTCCTGATTCACAAAGCTTCTGCCAGAGGGGCTTCTTATGGCAATGATGGAAAGTCCTACCAACCAGTTAGAGGTCCTTTATAAAGCTAGCTGGGTTCCTAAGGTTCTAAAACTGCTTTTTATCCAATATATGACTTGCAGATATCTTTCAAATGATGCTTTACTAGATTTATTCTAGCTCCAGTATTAGTATAGAGGGTCTATGGAGTTATATGGGTGGTTAATATTTGAGTGCATAACAGTAAAGGCGGACTGGAGCATGGGTAATTTGTCTGTGATAGAAGCCAGGAGTGTCTCTCAGTAGTCATGGAGTTTGTAGGCTGATTTTGACCATTAAGATGTGGTTTGGGGCTTTAGAGAAGTCTTTCTTTTTGCTGTTTCTGAATGCTTTATATAACACTGAAACATCTGTGCAATAGAAAGGTATGGAAGAACTCACCCATGGACAAATTCTTTCAAGATCCATTAATTGGAGATGGATTAGATAGTCCATTTGCAAGGATTGTATTTTTTTATAATGATTTTTCAGAGAATCTTTTTCTTATTGTAATGAAATAGTCACACTTCCCAAACAAATGGGCAGTTGTTTGTGTCTCAGTGTCTGAATATGTCACCATTCCTCCAGGCTGGCTTACAGCGTGCTGACACAGGGTCTAGAAGTCATAGGAACCAGATGCCCACTTGACCCTGGGTGATCAGAACAGCACATGGGGATCATTTCTACTGATTCTGAGTGAGCAAAGTTCACCCCTGTCAGAGCCAGCTCGGAGTTTGTGCTCTACTGTGAGGCTACTTCGGTCCTCCAAAGAACATTTACTGCTGGGATGTACAGTCATAAAATCACAGAATGGCTTGGGTTGGAGGGGGCTTTAAAGATCATCCAATTCCAACCCTTTTGGTGTGGGCAGGGTTGCCAACCACCAGCTCAGGGTGCCCAGGGCCCCATTCAACATTTGAATGCCTCCAAGGATGGGGAAGACAAGGGCAGACATTGCCTGAGGGAAATCCTGAAAAATACCAAGTTTCCAGAAAGTGTAGTGATGACAATTAAATAAAACCCTCGCCATCGAGTAAAGCTCATAAGGGTGAATGATTCTGTGATGAAATTTTCTTTTTCCCTCCTGATGTAGGCACCAAAAAAGAGAGAGGAATGCTAGGGGGAGGCTTTCCATGGTGATGGGAAGACCTTCAGGTGCCCCTGCATGGCTGGAGATGCAGCACTGACTGTGGAGAAATAATGGGAAAGCTCCAGCCCAGCCTGTACAGCTTGGAAATGCATCATTAGACTGTTACAACCTGACCCTCACACAAGCATTTAGCATCATCTGAGGTCTGCCTCCTTGCCTTCCCCAGGGCCAAGCACATCATCTCCATCTCCTCGCCAGTTGCATCTCAAGCCCCCAACATGGAGAGATGCCTGGCTCCTGTGCTGCTGGAGGCACTCAGAGGGTCCACACATTTGTTAAGCAGAGGGCCAGGTTCTGTGCTCAGCTCCATAAACTCATCTAACTTTGGCACAGCTAATCCAGATTTGCACAGCAGTATCCCTGAGGACTCCCCAGTTTTGCTCTGGGTGACAGTTAGTGTGCCAGTGTCAGAATACATCTGATCTAGCCAGATTCCCTGTCTTGAACCATTAGTTATTCCCTGGCAAAAGTTTCTCAGAAAGAGCTGTTGTATTTGAAAACAATATACAAATTCTATTGCCAGTGCCAGAAAGTAAAGGGATTTTTCCCCCTCCTGTTGAAACTAAATATAATTTGAAAGATAATGTACAAGGATTTAAATATAGTATGCAATTATACATTGCATATGAATAGTTTCTCTCATTTTTAACATGCTTAGATTTTTTTTTTTTGAGTCTTTTTCAGCAGACAGCTGTTAGATAAAGAGAGAAAAGTGAATAGTTGTTATGAAACCACATGACATCGCTAAAGAAAAAAAAAACAGGAATATGTGAGGGAAAAATATAGAATAAATCTTCTCTCTTCCTCTGTTGTTTTTTTTTTTTTCCTTCTTTCATCTTTTCTTAATATTTCAGTACTTCCTTAGCTGAAGTAATATAGTTTCTCAATATAATGTTGTAGGGTCTGCAACAAATTTCCTCTGCATTCTTGTTCCTACTGGGTTCAGTGAGTTTCAAATCAAGGCTCTGAATTCTTCCCAGAGGATGAAATGGGGGTAGAAGCCTTCCTAGAAAAGTCTGAATTCTTGGATTCTTTTACCTTTAATGGAAGTTTTGCTCAAGTTGTACTGGGTTTTCTTTCCTATGAAGTTACCTAAACTTGAAAACCCCAAAGAATTCACTCATGGCCCCATGGTGTCCCAACAAGTGGCAGCAATGTATATGAGTGTCCTGACTTTCTCAGGGTGGCCTGGACAACCTCAAAAACAGTGCTGTAGGTCACACATTCTTATTTTTGAGGAGATATGGTTAAAAAAAAAAAAGACTTGAAACTTTAAAATAATATAACAATAATAATAATTCCTGGTGATGTTCTCCTGGGAACAGGGAGAAATAAATATGAGGTTATGGTCTGAAAACACTGAAAGATTCTGGGCTGCGGTTTTCTGTTATTAATTAGCTAAATTGATATTCAGAACCTGAAACAAGGCTTTTAGGCACATCTCTGGTGCCTAATTCTGACGTTTGTCTCCTCACAGGGTGAATCAGGAGACTTTTTATTGAATGATGCAATGTCAACATAAATGCAACATAAGGGAGAAAGGGGATTTGTTTACAGGCATAAAAGTTCCCTGGATAGTTTAACACTAACTGTGAAAACTACTGAATAGCTGCAAAGCACAGGCTTTAAATGTAGCTGAAGTAAGTTTTCTGGAATGTTTCCAGCACTATTTTAAGGACCTAATCCAGAGCCCAATGCAGCTGAAGGTAAAGCTCCCTTTGACTTTGGATCAGGCATTGTATTTCTAAGCACCATTCTCCTACTTCGAATTTTCTGACGGTGTCTTGCAGGTGTTTTTTGATGTAATGTCTTTTGTATCCCCGTAGTGCCTGGGTTGGTTGAATGTAGGAAAGGACACCACAATGCCGTTGCATTATTCCAGTGTTTCCTGTGGTTAGTCATTCACTGGACAAGCTGCTGCCTGGTTTCCTAAGACTGGTTTTACCATTGCTCTTACTATGTATCTGTCCTATCCTGTAGCATTTCAACCTGTTGGATTATCTGGTTTGGAGATTTGGGACTTGAAGATACTTGAGTTATGCAAGTTTTGTTGAAAGATATTCCTGGATAGAGAGTAGACGGACTCAGAGGAATGCCTTTTTCAACCTGGATGATTCTATTGTTCTGTAGGAAGGTGACTGTAGGGTGATTCAGCCACACAGCTTCACAACAGCTGATCCACCACAGATCTGTAGGGTTGTTGTTCAAAGAACTTTTATTGTTTTGTGCTGTATTGTACTGTATTTTGTTACCCTGCTGCCAGGCCTGTGTCCATTCAGCCTATGTTAACCAAGGTCCTGAGGTCATGCGATGCTGGGTGTAGGGTACATAGGGATTATGATGTGGTTTTAAATGAAACTTAAGGAGCAAAGCTCCAGGATTTCAGCCCCTTTTGAAATCACATTTGTAAAGACCCCATCGTAAAGATTTGTGGTTCTATTAAAGACTAGGAGAGGTGGAAAAGGGACACAGACATTGTCCAAGAGAATCTGGGCTCTCCACTCTAATCTCCCATATATAGGTAAGGATAGGTTCCCCTGCCTGTATGGGGGATGTTTGACTGTGCTGGCACCAAATCAAGTATGAATAAAAAGCATGTATGTATATATGTGTGTTTGTATATACATACATACATACAAATCTCTAAAAATCAGGAATAAAACAGGGATATTGGAAATGCCATTTGCAGCTCCACCAGCTGGGTTGATAACTGCAGGACAAGGGGAAATGGTTTTAAGTTGAGGGGTGGGAGATTTAGGTTGGATGTCAGAGGGAAGTTCTTTACAGAGAGGATGGTGAGGTGCTGGAACAGCTGCCCAGAGAGGCTGTGGATGCCCCGTCCATCCCTGGAGGTGTTCAAGGCCAGGTTGGATGGGGCCCTGGGCAGCCTGCTCTAGTATTAAATGTGGAGGTTGGTGGCCCTGCATGTGGCAGGGGGGTTGGAGCTTCATGATCCTTGAGGTCCCTTCCAACCCTGGCCATTCTGTGATTCTGTGAACACCTTTTCTAACTTCGCTAACTTGCACATTCTCCATTTTGCTGTCATCTGTCACCTGTGGTTTCAGACAGGGATGTGTGCCTGGCTACTGCATAATGCTGCCGCAAATGGGGCTGGAATGCAGTGTGGGGTGTAGAATCACAGAATCATTTGAGTTAGAAAGGACCCTTAGAGGTCATCCAGTCCAACTCCCATACAATGAACAGGGACATCTACAGCTAGGTCAGATATGCTGAGGACCTCCCCAATGCATGTGTATCTTCAAGCAGGGCTGTGGCTGCTTTTCCCCCAACCCTGACCTCAGGCATGGCTATGAGGTGGTATGAGGAAGGGAAAATGGAGGGTGCCCCTGACCCCAGTAATCCCCAGCTGTCACTGCGCCTGCTGGGAGGCACCCGCGGTCAGCACAGATTAGCACAGCCACCACGGGGACTGGCCCGGGATCAAAGCAGCACAGAGGTGGCTGAGAGCCACCTTCAGCCCCTCCTCCCTCACCCCAATCTGCAGCAGCCTTTGCCTTCTCTGAGCAACTCAACCCATTTTCTGGTATCACTTAAGATCAAAATGCTCTTTTTTCGCTCTGTGTTGCATAGAATGTTCATGGCCAGGTTTAGGATAAAATCATCTTTTTTTCTTTTTTTTTTTTTTAAGCATCTTGCTAAGGTAAGATAGGGCATACATGACTGCTTTTTTACTTGATGAACCAAAACTGGGGCCTGCTGACCCCAAAACATAAGTCATGGTGGCCCAATTAACAATGTAATGGCTTAAGCTGCAAGGAGTCTTAAAGCCCATCCAGTTCCACACCCTTTCTCTGGGTGTGGAGAGGTCCTTCAGCCCATGCCCTGCCCTTGGGCATCATCACTTTGAGATTCTCGTGCTCAGGCCAACAGCAGCACTGCATGCTGCTCACTAGCCCAATGTTTCCATACAGCTAAACAGCCTCACTGGATTGTGGTTGATAGTTATGTTTTCCAAGGTGAGGGTTGTGCCAGTTGTACTGCTTACATGGTGAGATGGCTGCTTGTGTTAGTCAGCACTTCTGTGAGTCAGTCAAGTTGTCCATCCCTAATATCAACCCCGTTCAGCAACAAAATACACTGAGCCGCAATGTGTGGCTCTCATAAAGTCTTGTGTCTCAATTCAGATGCTGCTTTGATGAAGAAACTGTTTGAAAGTGCAGAAGGTTCAGGCTGGATATTAGAAAAAAATTATTCTTGGAAAGAGGGGTGAGGCATTGGCACAGGCTGCCCAGGGAGATGGTGGAGTCATCATCTCTGGAGGTGTTCAAGAAAAGGGTAGGGGTCACACTTGGTGACATGGTCTAGAGTAGTCACAGACATGGGGTGATGGTTGGACTAGGTGATTTTAGTGCTCTTTCCTACCCTGATGATCCTATGACAAGGGCAGGTGTGCCAACATGCTCCATGTTCATGTAGTGTTCCTCATGGCAGTAATTTTGGATTTCTCGTATCCCAAGTGAAACCTAGGGGAATGCTCTTGCAAAGTCATTCTCTCGCTCCAGAGGACCAGGATCCCACCATGAACGTGGAGCAGCATCAGTTAATGCTCACTGTAAATTGTGGGAGCTGAACACAGAAAGTGGTTTGGATTTTAGATGGTCTTCTTTGGAACCAGGTGTTAGACTTGCTGATCCTTGTGGGAAACTCCCAGGTCTGGATATCCTATGATTCTTTGATTTTCAGACTCAAAAATGCAGGTCCTCACGCATTTAGGTCTGCGCAATATAAAATATCCTCATGTTGGTTCTAATATTTTCCCAATGCTAGTTAGAAATCTAGTTTTATATTCATGCACGTTTGAGTGGTTCCCCGGTACATTATTTCTTTCAGGAGGTTTCTATAATGTTAATGAATGTGATAGTTGTGATTAGCATGGGAGATTATTGCTTATAGCACCTACACAATGTATTAGGCAACCCATCAGTCTTGCTGTTGGAGCACTGCAGAATTCAATAAGTGACATTATTTACACAGTTGCCTTTGTGAGCTTGAGAAACTTTGCAAAAATGTGTTACAATCTGGGCAGTAGCTTTGCTAAAAAGCAAGTTAGCTTCATCGATTGCATTTCTTCACTTTAGTTACTGAACTGCATGCTAAAAATAAATTTAAAAAAAGCCGTAATTGAGATCAATCTCTAATTGATTTTGACTTGTGCTCAGTTAAAAGCATAACTGATGATTTCTGGAATGTTACTGATGTTCAGGAGCTTTGTAGAGCTGTATGTGAGAGAAAGCATCGATAGCAGAAAGCAAGGTCTCTTGATTTAAGCTTCATACAGAGTTTTTGGCACATAAATGTCAGACTAAAGTTCAACTGTTCATCAAAGTCCTACAAGGCCCTTAAACGTCAATGAAATTCCTGTTAAAGACTGTCCTGTGAGGCTTTGCTGTCTGGAAAGGCTGCTTCCTCCAACCAGAAGTCAGTGATCCATGGGCTATGTAAGCAAATGGGGTGGTGGTTATTCTGGAGGGACTCCAACTGGGGGATCTGTGGTGGGATCTGTGCTCCTCACGCGACAAAATTCGGTCTCAGCTGCTGTGTGTTGGCTTTAGCCACAGGTCAGCCAAGGACAGCTGGGTCGGGCTGTGCAGCTCTGCACTGTCCCTTACAGGACATGCGTGGGGCTCAGATTGCAACTCCAGTGCTAAACATCACAGAAAAGGCTCTTTTCCGAGAAACGTGAGGTCAAGCGGGGACCCACGCGCTGCATCCCACTCCTCCATCTCCAAAAATACCACTGCTTTTCTGGTTGTTTTCTGCTGGACCGCCAGCCCTGTGCCCTGGGGACTGAGGGAGGGGAAAGCCAAAGCAGAGGACAGCCTATTTTTAGGCTGACTATCTCCCACTCCCTGGCAGGCTGGGTGGTGTCGCGGGACGGTGCTGGCCTATCTGCAGTACAGCCCCTAGAGCAGGAGGGGAATGGGGATTTGAGCCGTCGTCCTGGTGGCAGGGAGGGACCCTGTGCAGGTCTGGATGGGCAGCAATGGGCATTTCTCACCATTGCGTCTTATTTGTAACTGGATATCTTTCTCTTCTGTCCCTTCCCATTTGGTTTCAGACCTACACAAACACTGCTGTGCATTGTTTTCAAGCCCAGGTGCAGCGTTTCTGCCTTTCTGTTGATTTGGCAGTGGGATAAAAAAAAAAAAAAAAAAAAGCAGGTTATAGGATTTAGGCTCAACTCTATCCTTCAGAGATTATTGAAGTGAAACTGTGACCATCTAATCCATTTACAGAATAGCAGAGGACTCCCCATAATTCATTAGTGTTGGTGGCAGAGCATATAATGATACAATCATAGACTGGCTTAGGTTGGAGGGGACCTTAAAGATCATCTAGCTCCAACCCCCCTGCCATGAGCAGGACTGCCAACCACTAGATCAGACTGCCCAAGGAGGTAGCTTTTCCATCCTTCAGTCTTTGGCAAACTGACAGTCTTTGATAAATCATGGTTAAATTATTCTGTTAATAATGTACACATTTGGCCTAATTTAAATTGTTTTGGTTCCAGTTTCTGGTCACTGGATTTCTTCTGTCTGTGCCCAGCAAACTGCAAAGCCCTCTGCAATATGCACAGCAGCAGAATTGCTGTATCTGTACCTGTCTAAGGGTACAACAGTGAATTCATCCCTTCCCTTACTTTTAGGTACAATGGAGCTCTCTGCATCATTTACCATAAGACTGTTTTCCAGCCTGTAATTGTCCTTAGTGATGCTTCCCTCAATCTTTCTAGTTCATCACCGTAACCCTTGACTTGGCGATATCAGATCTGAGCACTATAGAAAGGATGAAGTTCCCATCAAATTATATTAATGTCCTCTCAGCCTTGATTAACCAAGTCCTGCATCAGCTCTTCTCCTCTTGTACCCAGAAAACAGAAAGGCCAACAGTCACTCAGATTTTTCTGCCCATCCTTACAAAATACTGCCACTGTGGTTTTCTTCTGGGGCTTCACAAAACAGTTCCCAAATGTAGGGAAGCAACACTGATGCTTGGAGCCCATCTTTGGTCTATGGCAGCACTTGGGTGTGGTTATCCTGACTTCTGGATTCAAAAATTCAAACTAGAGAAGCTGCTGTATGTCGTACTTCTTTATCACTTCTGAAGTGGAAAGAATGTCATTCCAGCATGTTATCACTCTGTTGTATGTTTTTTTTTTCTGAGTGCAGAACAGAAATCTGTATGGACATATTTTGGTCCTTGGATGTTTGAAAAGTTCCTTCTTGTCCTTAGAAAGGCCAGTGATGCCTCTAGCCACACATTTACTCACTGTGTATTTTTAATTTATTGCTGACCCTCCTATTCTTTTCTTCCTTTTATTCTTTTATTTCCTGTTCTGTTTTTATTTTCTTTTTAATTTAAGTGTTTTGTACTATGGAGAAGACTGATCTTATCAATGCTTATGAATATCTAACAGATGGGAGTCAAGTGGCTGGGGCCAGGCTCTTTTTAGCAATGCTCAGCATCAGGACAAGGGGCAGTGGCCACAAACTGGAAGATGGGAAGTTCCACCTGAACATGAGGAAGAAATTCTTTGCTGTGAGGCTGACACACCCTGGAACAGGCTGCCCAGAGAAGTGGTGGAGTCTCCTTCTGTGGAGATATTCAAGATCCACTGATAATTTTTTTTTTTCATTTAAAGAAAACACCAGAATTTTTGTCTTTCAGACCCACTGATACTGGGGTCCCTGGGTGAGAAACGCAAAGCCTCCTGGCTTTCACTGGATATGAACTCTGGGCTGTTGCATATTTATTTATTATTATTTTCTGTTTCATGCTGCTGATTGTCCCAGATGCAGAGGAGGAAAATGACTTTCAAATGAGAAGATTTTCATAAGCCTGCAGCATAGCTGTACTCGGAATACAAACTTTAATCAGTTATTATTTGGAAAAACATCTAACAAAACCCTGGTCTCTGCTGGGCTCCCCAATCATCCCCGCATCAGCTGCAGGGTGGCCCTGGGAAGAAACATGACTCCTGTGTAAGGAATGTGGGGCTCCTTGTAAGCACCTTGTAGCAGAGATCATTCACCTTTGTTATGTGCCCTGAGAGTAATAATAAATATTAATGATAGTGATGGGTTTGGCTCTGCTTCGCTGGGGAAATAAAATATTTTTAGTCTTGGGAATTTCTGCACGTTTATGGCCAAACCTGACTTGGGGATTGAAGGATCTGCTTCAGTTCAGCAGTCAGGTTTCTGCACTTTTGGCCAACGGGGTGCCCCCAACGCTGGGGAGGCCTCATACTTCCCAGCATCCCAAAGCACCCTGTGCTTTCGGGCAACGAACCCCAGGTAGGAGGAAGCTCTGCTGCAAGAGCCCACCTCACTCCTCATATTCCCTCTGCACCCAGGGTGCTCTGCCTGCCCAAAGAGCTTTTGCTCTGCACCTAAAAAAATGCAGATACTCGTGTAAGTGGTTGCAGTAAAAAGCTACCAGAGGAGGCAATTCTTTTCAGGGCACAACCGGAGAGGCTACTTAGCATAGTTTTACAGGCTGCTAATGTGGTTTTATTGCTTCTAGGACCTGACCTATTATTATGTGCTGGGGGATGCTTTTATTCATTTGGAACTGGTCCAGGGATGTCTAACAGGGCTTATATACTGCGTGACCTAGGTGTGCTCAGCATAAGACTCCTCCCCTGTGCTAGGAAGGAGGGAGGCAAGGAGGGATACCTCTGTGATTCCTATCACTGCACGAGGCCACAGGTTTAGTTTTGCTCTGTTGCTGACTCAGTGTGTGTGTGTGTGTGTGTGCAGAGCGCTTCGGTCCAAATGCTGGTGAGCAGTGAGTCATTCCCTTCTGCTGCTAATGGGAAACTCAACAGTGCCCAGATTAGAAATGGGCAAAGGATGGTTTCTCAGCTTCGCCTTCTCCTGTGCTGCTGAGCCCAGGAATTGCACAGCCATAGCTGCTCTGCTCCATCCCTCTTCTTCCTTCAATGGGTTGTGCCATTGAGATGAAGAATGAAGCACAGGAAGGTGGAGGAAAACGCAGAGAGTCCTGGTTAGGCTATGAGCATTCATTCAGTCACCAAGACCACCCCTGCTTCCATTGTTCTCACAGCCAAAATATTGCATCTTAGCATTATCTGCAGTCCTTTAAGCATTTACCACATTTTGTGTCTTTTTGTGTTGCTAGTTTTAATTTTGCAGCTTCAAACTGCTAAAGTGAATGTTTATTGTGTTGTTTTTATTTATTTATTTATTTATTTTGGTGGCTTCTTTATAGTTAACAGCAATTTTCTCTCTTTTTTTTTTTTTTTTTTTTTTTAATGCTTAAAATGCTGAATCAGGTAACGACTTCTTGGTTGTCAGGCCAGTTGCTTTCTGTGATGCTTAAATATAGATTGAGAAAGTCTTCTTTAGGCAAACGGTGACTTTTATGCCTGAATAGTTCAACCGTGTCTGTATTTTGAAAATCCAAAGAGATCCTCATTACTCGAAGTAGCAATTTCATATTGAAACTGGCAAAATTTTGTATTATAGAGGTAGAAGCTTTAGGTGACAATGGGATTGTGCTGGGTACTTTAAGCACAAGTGCATGTGTTTAACTTCAAGCTAATAATGTCTTTACTTCTGATTATCCCTGAAGTGCTTGGGTAGTTGGACTCAGTCACAGAATCAAAGTACCAGAGAGGTCAGAAGGGACCTCTGGAGGTCGTTGAGTCCTGAGTCATTGAGAACTGCTTGCTAAAATACGTTGCACAGAAAAGTGTCCAGGTGGGTTTTGAATATCTCTAGAGAAAGAGACTCTGCAGCCTTTCTGGGCAGGCTGTTCCTGGGTGCCATACCTCTCATAGTAAAGAAGTTCTTGTGTCAGTATGGAAATTCCTGTGTTCCAGGTTCTGCCTGTTATCCCCTGTTTTATTGCTGCATGCCTCCAAAGAGTCTACCTCCATCGATTTGACGCCCACACTATAGATGTATATAAGCAGTTATGAGATCCCCTCTCACACTTCTCCAGTGTAAAAAGTCTTGTGCTTCTCAGCCTTGATCTCAGTGGTTTTGAATCATTTTTCCCAATGAACTTTCTATTCTAGTCTAGTCACATAAAGTCAAGCCCGGTTAAGCCAAGTCAAAGGATGCATTCATATGAATTACCTGCAGTTATTTTTAGAAGTTAACTTTCTAAGGGCAGGACATTGCTTAAACACTGTTCCTGTCTCTTCTGGTTCATGACACTTCACTTTTCCCTCTAAGTGATGAGAACAGGTGAAATCAGATGATGTACTGAGAACATTAGACCCTCTGGAGTGAGAGCTGGCAAGAGCTTATTAAAGACCACCTCAGCCAGGCTAGGGAGCTCTTGTGTTGCTTTCAGTTTAGCCAGCTTCAAGGAAGCTTGGGATGTGACATCCCACAAAGGAAAGGCTAAAGCATGTTGAAGCAAAGGGAATAATGATTTTGGAGAGAGGACCATCCCCCCAGAGAGGAGAGCTTGTGTCTGTATGAGATTAGGAGGTGGATGTTGCTTTGAGTGATATTTTCAATGGGTGCTCTGGAGCAAGCTGAGGTAGTTGGACAGGTAATAGTGGTACCAAACCTGGCTGGAGGATCCAGGAACTAATCTCAAAGAAGGGAAAATGATAGCTGCTACCTTAAATTGATGAATGTGGGAAGAAAAAACAAACAAACAAACAAAAACCCCACAACATCCTCTGTCTTTATCTAGACAATATCTTTCAACCAGAGGGAAATCTGTTTTTCTCACTTCATGAGTTGTTGGATCTCCTCTTCAAGCCTCCACAGATAGCCCCTGAATCCTCCCTTCAGTCCCAGGGGCCTGATAAAGGATCCTTCCACCCATAGCTCTACAGAGTTTTTGTCTTCACCACCATTCTTTTTTTTTTTTTTCTCCAAAGCATTGCTTTTGTTTCCTTCCAAGTAGGAGCACTTCCCATCCCAACAGACAGCACTGGATGCAGGCTTTTAGCTAACAGGAGCAGAGCAAATGTATGCCTTACACAGCTAATGAGGTATAGAGAGAAGGGGAATTTGGCTCTTGTGTGATCCTGGACATTGCCTGGAGGTACCTCTGTCTCTGCACGCATTCCATATCAACTTAAAGCAGCCTTGTTCTCACTGTGTGCTTTGCTAGATAGGATGGTTAAATGTAGCGCTTCAGTGATCAAATACAATAAAGCTGTTGTCTTCAGGAAAGCTGAGTTTTTCAGCCAAGATCTCCAGCCCTCAAAATGGACCTCTACTGGGGTCCTGCCCAGTTTTTGCTCTGCATGGAGTTTGCCGTGCATATTGAGGCCATGCTGTAGGAATAACAGAGCATTCAAAGTATTTCAGCATGAGTGGTTCTAACCCTGATCCTAGCCTCATATGGACTCTGAAAATGCAGACTCAACAAAACTGCTGGAAGTAGAGCAAAATGTCTGTGAAATATTAAAAAAAAAAAAAAATCGAAAGGAGGAAAAAGTTGAGAGCAAAAGGAGGAGGAAGAGCAGTACTATTTCAGTGGAAAAGACAGTTGTACCTGCTAGTAGCAAGAACAACTTCATCATCCAATGCATGAACTTCTTCCAGCTTGTCACAACAAATACAGCACACCCAAGGCTATTTGTTGCATTAGCAATAAACCAGTGAGCATAGGGAGCTGCAGCTTGTGTTGGCACAGAAGCCAGGCACCAGTTACCGCCTGTGCAGATATATTACCTTTTAGCAAGCAGGAGAACTGGTGAGGATGTGAAATGGCGTCAAGGACACACTTTATTTTCCACCTCCTCTGAACTGTGTGTTGATCAAGCCTAAGTGCTAAGTCAAGCCTCAAGTGATAGCACTATCTCCTGTTTTGCCAGGAGTACTAAAATATATCTATCACCTTACAGCTAATGGTCACTTTGCTGTATTTAAGATAGGACCAGTTTTTATTCTAGGGCTGGGCAGCAGAAGAGAGAAAACCTGTGTGAGTGAATAGAGGGATGTTATTTACCTTACTGTACGCAGTCCTATATAATGCAAAAAGAACAACTAAATAAAAACAGCAAAACAGGTTGTAAAGGACCCAGAAATTGCACATGCCTAAGAGGTTATCCTGAGGAAGAAGGAAAACCCACATTTTTCTTGTTATAAGTACTTGATGGTAGTTCCCTGCTGGGCATCACTGATCAATCTTATTTGAGGTAAAATCACCTGATTCCTGTCTGATCCAGGAACTGGGTGACCAGAAGAGCAAATGAGCTGCATATTTTGGAAACGGTTTTCAAAACAGAGGCTTTTGTGGTAGAACTATGTAACCAAGGTGTATATGACTTTGCCACCCAGATTTTTGTCAGCATCTTTACCTCAGCAGAGCTGTTGACAAGATAAAGGAATACAGGGCTGAGGGTCATGGGGAAGGAGCAGCAGGATGAACTAACCTATGGAAAGAGGTGCTGTTGGTACTACCTTGCCTTCTGACAGTGGCCTTGAAGCTACCTTCAAGATAAGACTTGCAGAATATGCAGGCACAACATCATTGAATCACTTAGATTGGAAAGACCACTAAGATCATCTAGTCCAGCTATCAGACCATCACCACCATGCCCACTAACCATGTCACTCAGTGAGACAACTACCCTTTTCTTGAACACCTCCAGGGATGGTGACCCCACCACCAGTCTGTTCTAATACATTATCACTCATTCTGAGAAGAAATCTTTCCTAATATCCAACTTGAACCTCTCATGGCACAACTTTAAACCATTACCTCTTGTCCTGTCATTGTTACCGGAGAAAGGTAACATCCTGAAACTCAGAGATAGCTGCAGCAGATGTGGGCTTGAAAATCAATAAGCTTACTAATAATTTTGGATTTATATATCATAGGAGTGTACATTTTAACTGGGAAATGCTCATATGGCAGGAGAGAAGGGCAGAGCACAGCAAGCCTAAGCTGCAGAGACGGATCTTTCACACCTCCACTGACCAACCAACAAAAAGCAATTCCTCCAACCCTACTTTGGACTCTCAGCCACCTAAATTTTGTCTTTTGTTTTTAGTTTTAAAGCCAGCTGTGTAGATTTATCTGTTGGATGCTGACTTTGAGTTGAGAACTGCCTCCTGAATCCGGCTGACTGATGGGAGAGCAGCTTGGCTGTTGAGCGGAAAGACAACCTCCTGTTGTGGGCATAATTGCTGCATTCCTTGACTGGGAGAGGAGCGGAGCAAGTCTGTCTGTGTAGGACTTACATGGAAATGGCATTTTTATGGGAATATCTGAAATGCCTCTTACAAGCACCCCATTAAACACTCCTCTGAGTCTGGCCACAGGCCAGTCTGGAGTCCTTTGAACTCCTTGCCCTCCAGGTAGAAGCTGATGTTGAGTTTTCCTGTTGAGTTTCAGGACACCAGGTCATCGATAGCCACAGCAAAGAGAGCAGAGCTGCCTCAAGTGTTGCCAACAGAGCTGTTTGAGTCTCACTGGCCACGCTAGGGGTTTCACAGAGCTTTGTCTTCTGCAGCTTTTGTGGCACGGTGTCTACTGGCAGACCTCCGTTTTTAGCAGAGATAGAAGTCGGATTACAGCTGGTGACCAGGCAGTGTGCCAGTGTGCATCATCCGTTTCTCATTATATATATCAGCTCAGCTAAATTTTTTTTTTTTTTGTGGAAATGAAACATGTTGAACTTGCCATGTAGGAAAACGTCTTGTTAGACCCATGCTCATCTGCATCCATTTGTAGGAAGAGCACATGAGTTTGGGAGCATATTTCTGCTCCTGGCTCAAAACTTGCTTTCAGCACAGCATTGTGCACCAGACCTCTTGTAAAGATATATAGTGTGGTGCATGAAGCCAAATAAAGCTAGAAGTGTGTGTAAATTCAGAGCCTGCCTTTGCAGCTCTTGT